>NC_053025.1:232779621-233023363 GCF_003073215.2 Triticum urartu | reverse complement strand
AAGCTTCATGCACCTTGTCATGATTAATATTGTCGCACGGACACATGTTTACTTGATGGACACTTTGTGTGCACTAACCATTGTATTTCCAAGTGTACTTCGTGTTTGCTCATTTTACATGTACCACATACCGGAGACACCTTGGAGTACTTGGATTGCGCCATGCCTTCAACTCCATCCAACTACAAGTCCGTCCATGGCAACCGTTTCCATCGTGATGAGGATCATGATCCGAGGTCGGATCTTTCCCAAGGGGGGGGGGAAGATGATGCAGAGCATCCCACGTTCATCCCCATGTACACTCTGACTACTCTCCAAGCCCCAAGGATACATAAGATGAGACCTCGACTATACACCATTGGACACAAGGTGAACTCGCTCCTCTCCGAATTTCCACTTTCCACATATGAGACATGGATACTACCTCAAAATTGTGTGCTATGCATGTCCAGGAACCAAGAGGAAGCCCATGGACCAGAAGGCGAGGACACCAAGCGCGAGGAACAAGAAGAATGACTACGGAAGAAGCTCCAGCCACCGGACGACCGACCGGGACCGGATGTCTGACGCCTGAGGACCCACCGGACGACCAGCCCGGACCGGACGACCGGCGATCCCGCACCCGAGCCAAAATGAGCAGACGTCCGACAAGTCCCGGACATCCGACACACTTCAGCGTCCAGATGTCCGACCGCCACCGGAAATCCGGCGCCACCTCATCCGAGCCAAAACGCCGGGCGTCCGTCAAGTACCGGACGACCGGACCATCACGAGCCACCGGACGTCCGGTACCTGTCGGACGACCGGCCCCTGGCTATGTCTAGTGTTGCGGGCCGGAGCCCATGTACCCCTCACTTACCCCTTCGTGTCCCTAGACTATATATAATCCCCCACCACCTCCTAGTTAGGGTTAGCAAAGTAGTAGCTCATTTAGAGATAGAGCTTTGCTCATCCATTATGGATCTACTCCACGAGAGAGACCGCGGCCCCTCTTCGGAGAAATCCACCTTGGATTGAAGACCCCCTTGTGGGAAGATCCTTCTAGGATTCAAGCCCCCATCTCCTTTGGATTTGGGATGAACTCTACAATCAAGACCTCCTCATGGAGATGAACCTTACCTTGTATCTTTCCCTTTGTTGTTCATGTACCTTGTGGATCTTGTGTGTTTGATTGTCTAGTGGATGTGTGATTGGACTTGTTCTTGAGTGTTTCCCCTTGTGTTTTATCTCTGTTCTTCCCCGTATTCATCGCAGGATCCGTTCCTTTCGTGAAAGATCGGCCACATAGGGTTCCACCCTACATCAGGATGACTTCACTCTGAGCTGATGGAGGGGCTACGGCGTAAGTTAACGGAGAGTCGAAGCCTATTTCAGCGAGATAGCGAGAGACACATAGTTTCATACTGGGTACCAGTGGTCTGATGGAGACGTGATACTCAGCATTAGTCGGTGATGATCAGTGGTTCTCTGCAGTGGGGGTTGAGGCAATGGGGGCTAGCTACCCGGGAGACTCGACCAGGACATCAGAGGCTCGACGTGGTGATAGCGGCGAGGCGTGCGGTAAGCATGGGACACAGCGACAGACCAAGGCACTGATGGTCAGACATGTGGTTAGACAAATTATGCAGGGGGTGCTGAAGCAGTGTTGATGAGTACCAGATTCAAGTTGGTGACGGGGTCTATCGGTGCCAGTTGATGGACATGAGTTGACCATGGAGAATTGAGAAAGTGGTGGAAAGTATAAAATTGTCAAAAGCTGAGAGGGTACACGGCCGTATATTCTGTGGTGTTCAGTGCACATGGAAAAGTGTGGATGACAAGTAAAGAAGGAGACGGAGTGCTATAGCTGCGGGACATGCCAGAGACTATCTGGGAAAAGGATGAGACACTATGAATTTGACTCAGGGTGACACAGGGCGATGGTGAAATTTCCTTCAAGTTTCAGATAGATGGTCAAGAAAGAGCGGATGTTGAGTTCAGGTAACCCTTATATGTGACATCCAATATGTCAGTTGTTCACTTTCACGCAGGTCAGTGATTGGTGCGTGATGACGTTGAACGGATACTCCGGTAGTTTGGGAGCACAAAGTAGGGTAATGAGGAACTTGATTTTGTTCGAGTGTTGATGGTGAAGACGAGAAGGGACTACAGTTGTAGGTGGAGTCACCTGGAGTCTGGGAGTAGCAGCGGTGCTCATGACGTATCTCATGTCCAATGTACATGAAGGTTCAACGCATGGATGAATCCAAGGTGGTGGAGAATATTCACCAAGGTGGAGTTTGTTAGAATTGTGTCAAATATTATTGTACAAGTTAGGTTACAGTTGGACTTGGATTTGGACTGTGTGTAAACAGGGTAGGAGTTGTGTCCTAATAAGACACTTGTATCCTAGGTCTCTCATATATATCGGGGGTAGACACATGATGTAAGCTAACTTGTACAATAATATTTGACACAATTCTAACATTATTAATTGTATTACCCTGTTGAGTTGTGGCTTGTATAGTTGTGTTGTTCGGTCATTTTTTCGGGTTACGACCCGAGTCTGTACCGTGTTCGAATCCACACAATCCAATATTTGAATCCGCATAATCCATATTTGAATCCGCATCCGACCCGCTTTTGAATCTGAAAATAAATATAAAGTAACATATGGTGTGAGCATTATCCGTCCGAATCCGAACAGGTTTCACCCTTATACATGTGGGACCTACCCTATCAGCTCTTAGAAACCTAACTACACACCGCTCCCTCAGATGTTCTCGTCAGCGCCTTTGCGTCATGTCCCTTCTCCTTTTTTTAGAAATGGAGGAGGACCCCCGGTCTTCGCATCTTGACGATGCATGCAGCCTATTTATTAATTATTCACACAAGACCTTATAAAGTCATACAATAGTAAGACTGAAGCCACCGTCTAGGCAACAAAAGTGTCGCTACTCCTTCTAATTGATGAAGGGATGCTGATAGTTTGGGCCATTCAGACCTCGCAGCCAAACCTAACATCTAAGACCTGGGGTCCCAACTAGGACGTCTGCCGGGTATGGGGCACCTACCAGTCTAGCGCACTCCTCAACCAGGACGCCTGCCGGGTATGAGGCCGCCGCAGCCACCTGCCATCAATCCATCCTTAGTGCTGTACTTTTGCATCTACCTTGCCCGGCCTAGCTGCCGTCGACGCCACCACAACGCCAGACAACGTCACCATCCTGCGCGAGTCCATCTCCGTGCATCGGGCGCCGAGTCTCCACTGCGCCACGCCGCCGAGATCCGCCGCCATAAATGGGCAAGATGAAACACCGCTCTTCCTCTTGTCCCCTCCAGCCAGCACTTGCTCCAAACGATGCCCCTAGGAGGGAGAACGACACCGAAAGCGCCGTCATCGTCCAATCTGGTATACCCAGATCTATGGTTTCCCCTGGAACATCCGGATCAGGTTGACGTGACCTGCAACGATGATGCCTCGAGAAGGGAATGATGTCCAAGATGTCGCCATCATCCGCCAAGGCCGCAGTTAGGCGTGATTTTCACTGGAAGCCACGTCGTTCCGATTCTCGGCTGGCTGGAACCGAGCGGAGCCTCGCCAGGAAGACGTACGCCACCATCGGTACTCCGGCGGAGATCCATCATCTCCTCATCGGTCCCTCCATGCGCTGCTGATCGGCGCAAGGCCACCCGTGGCAGATCCGATCAGGGCGTTGCCACCAGCGCCGTCCATCTCAGGGCCGCTGGTCCGCCGGCCATGGAACTGCAGCCACCGCGTGTCATAGGATCTCCACCCTAGCCACCTCCCTCGGACTCCCACGAGATGTGCCGCCCCTGCCACCTCAGATGGGATCCCGCAGCCTCCGCCCATCCAGGTGCCTTCGGCGGTTCATCGTCGAACCAAAAGATGTGCCGGACGGAAAAGACGCCAGTAATCCCCTCCACCCTCCTCCTAGTCTTTTATTAGTCTCATCCATGTTAAATGATCGACTATGGTTAGGGTTCTTGGTAGAAAAGTAGTGGTTTTAGCTACATTCCATGATGCGGGGATGTGAATATAGAGATGCGGGGAAAAACATTTTCCAAAAATGGACTCACGGGAATACGATAAGAATATGTATATAGGGTGAATAAAATAGTTTAGTGCATTGTAAACTAAATTAATAATAAGTTGGAACATAAATATTAAAAAATGCACTAGATGATGGCATACAGTTGATCAGACACAAGTAATCACCGAAGCAGGAGATATAACAGTCGAGCAAAAATGAACTATTCACAAGATTGAGAATTTGTACACCACTACTGATTGATGATGAAACATGCATGTTCCTTTACACGGCTACGTACTTGTGAAAGTGCGTTATATCGACTAGAGGGGGGGGGGGTGAATAGGTGATTTTTATGAATTCTTCACTTAGGAATTTTAGGGTGAGGAAATTCCTGAGTGAAGAACTACTTGCAGCGGAATAAGTACTAAGAAGTAAACATAACAGAGCATGAGCATGGCTTCATGAAGAAATGAAAACAAGCACAAAGTACAGAAAGCGTAAACACAGGATAAGACAAACAGACTGAAGAAATTGAACTGTGGAAAAGGAAATAGAGAAAGTCTTCAGTCAAAGTCTTCAAATAGATATGAACAAGCACACAATACAGATAAGAGGAAATGGAAGGGTTGAGGAAATGGAACCAGTTATCTCGGTGAAGACAATGATTTGGTAGACCAGTTCCAACTGCTGTGACAGTTGTACGTATGGTTAGGGCGGCTAGGTATTTAAACCTGAGGACACACAGTCCCGGACACCCAGTCCTGAACACGTAGCTCAGGACAGTTAGTCCTCACCATTTTCCCCTTGAGCTAAGGTCACACAGACCTCGCCCAATTACTCGTGGTAAGTCTTCAGGTGACTTCTAAACCTTCACAGACTCGGTCACTCGGCGATCCACAATTTCCTCTTGGATGCTCTAGACCATGACGCCTAACCGTGTGGAAGATGCACAGTCTCCAAAGGTAACAAGCGTTGGATCCATGCAGGATCAATCTCTTCAGTGATGCTCAATCACTTGGGGTTTGTAGGTGTTTGGGTTTGGGTTTTCCTCACTTGATGATTTTCACTCAAAGTCCTCGGAGGATGGGATGCTCTCAAATGACAAGTGTCAGTTTCTCTCGGAGTAGCCAACCATCTAGTGGTTGTAGGGGGCGGCTATTTATAGCCTAGGGAGCAACTCGACATGATAAGACACAAATGACCTTCAATGATATGACCGTTAGGTGGGTAGATATTTTTGGGACAGCTGGCGCATAGCACAACAATGATTGGAATTTTGAGTATCAAATTCCTCAGGGCTACCATGTTCCTCACTATGTAGGCAATACGCACTGGCGAATTCCTAACTCCTCAGTCAGAACAAATTCCTTAGAGACCAGAAGAACTTCGTCTTTGTCACTAAAGAAATTGAGTGAACTGTATGAGATTTCCAATGGCTTCACTCGAAGGGATTGGTAGGTGTAGGATTTGAGTTGAGCATCACTTGGAAATTTTTTCTAAGTATTTCCTCGACCCCCTTTAACAGCACGGTGTTTCCTATGACTCAATAAAGAGAAAATAAAACTACAAAAATAAAAGTGTTCATGCTTCATGTTCCTCGAATGAATACCAAGTCTTCAGGATTACACCAATTTCTTCACTTTCAAAGTCTTCAGAAAGTCTTCAGAAATTCAAGGTCTTCAGTCGAAGAACTTCATTTTTTGGGGCCGACTTTCTCTGTAAATATCAAACTCCTCATATACTTATAGACCTACGTACACTCACAAACGCATCAGTCCCTTAACCTATAAGTCTTCAATACACCAAAATCACTAAGGGGCACTAGATGCACTTACAATCTCCCCCTTTTTGGTGATTGATGACAATATAGGTTAAGTTTTCAACGGGGATAAACATATGAAGTGTAAATATTGATATTGAGGAATTTGATTGCAAGATATAGAGGAACTCCCCCTGAAGGTGTGCATAGTGATGATTTTGCTGTTGAAGCAATGCACACTTTGAAGAGTAGAATCATGGAGATCTCCCCCTATATCTTGTAATTCATACACGCATTTAACATATAATATGAAGAATTTGAAATACATGATGAGAGATGGTGACTGATGTAATTCAGCATGCGTGCATTAACATTAATGAGGAATAAGCATGCAGAAAAACTCAGCAAAAGTATCAGACCACCATAGAGTTTAAGATTACAACTCAATCCAGCAAAGTCTTCGAAAGAACGAGAATTGTTACTTAGAAAAAAATGCCCATATAGGTAGACCCGCTTGAAGACTAACTCAAATTTCTCCCCCTTTGTCATCGAATGACCAAAAGGATCGAAAATGAGGACTAACGCCCCTGAAGAATATCAAGTTGATGGAGGAGCGCCAACGTTGTTGGGGTCGTTTGTCATTGTAGGGCCTGCCGCAGTGCCGTCCAGGTCTTCATACTCGTCGGTGTCGCGTGATGAAGAATATGATCTGGCCACCAAGGAAGGAACTTTGACTTTCTGGAATTTCTTCAGAGGAGGTGTAGACCAGTCAAAGTTCTCCTTGAGACCCATTTGCTTCAGATCTTCTTCACCATACAGATGTGATAAGACAGCCCAGGTGCTCATGGAGGTAGTAATGGTCTTTCTTCACTGCATTATGTGTAGCATTCATGTTGTGAAGAATTGAACGAAACTGACACTTAACCCATTTATGGTTGTGATCCACCTTCTGGTGAAGACTAAGACGCAGCTCACGGTCAGTCATCACCCTGGGAGTTGTGGCTTGAGGATTTGATTTGGATGCATTTGCAGCAGAGTCATGAGTGGAAGAGTCATCATTGGTGGAATAAGATGCAGCTTTGCGAAACTGACCATCCAATGGACAAATGCCTTCATCAATGACAACAGGTGCCTTCCCCTTTTCATCAGTTGAGGTATAAGTCTACTTGAGGACTTCAATCGGGGGCAGGTAGCTGAGGTGATTCTGAAAATCAGCCTTGTAGTTGAGTGAAGACCTTGTTTTGAGGAATCTCATAATCCAAGGAGCATAAGGCTTCAACTCAAACGGAGAGAGTGCAACATTTGCCAGAGTCCTCATGAAGAAATCATAATAATTAACAGGAATGCTAAGAATGATGTTGAATAGCAGATTCTTCATGATGCCAAGTATTTCCTCATCAGATGAGTCGTGGCCTTTGATAGGACTCATTGTCCTCGTCAGAATGCGATATATTGTTCTGGGCACATAGAGCAAGTCCTTCACAAGGAATTTGGTCCTTGGGGCTTGGCCGGGCTTCAGAGGCTTCATTAGAACTTGCATGTAATGAGCAGTGAGTTCAGGTTCTTGGTACAGGCAGCAAGCTCCTGCACTGGGTGGACTGATGGGCAGGGCATGATGTAATTCAGAGGCCGGTGCCTTATAATGAGTGTTATCGGTCATCCAGTCCAAGACCCAAGTGTTGATATCTTCAGGATCACCTGTGATGTGCAATGTCGCATAGAACTGAAGAATAAGCTCTTCATTCCAATCAACAATGTCAGAGCAAAAATTGAGTAGGCCTGCGTCATGAAGCACATCGAGGACAGGAGAGAAACAAGGCAACGATTCCATGTCCACGTGAGGAATATGCTCATGGTAGAAGATTTTGTCCTTGTTGAAAAGCAGTGAAGAATAGAAGTTGGCCTGGCTGGCAGTCCAGAAACGCTTCCTCCTTAGACGAGCAGAGTCATAAGGATTGTAGTCAGTGAAGAATACATGCTCGCCAAACAAGTCATCAGCCTTGAATTTTTGCTTCTTTGAGAAGGGATCCTTTGGCTTGGGGTGAGGAGTGTCAGTCATCTCGATCTCAGGTTCCGTAGGCTAAGGAATTTCAGGTTCTTCTTCAGTGTCAGCCTGGGACTTCAATTCTTCATTTACATTTTCTTCAGCACTAGTGGCTGGAATCTCTTCATGGACAGATGGTGTGGCACGAGGTTCTTCAGATCCCATTTGAACTTCAGTGGTTACAGGGGACTGAGGAATTTGTTGAAGGGGTGTGAATAGAGGAGAATTGGGGTGCCGACTTTCCCAAAAGTCATCGTTCATCACTGGAGTTGTGCATCCAATGTCCACATCTTCTTCTTCATCCATTTCTTCAACGCCGGCCTCTTCAACAGTGAACTGAGGCATGGGCGATGAGATTATTGTGGTTGAAGGGATTTCATCGACTTCAATTTCTTCATCCAACTGATCTGACGAAGCAGGAGAAGGAATGTCATCATCTGATCCTCTTGGGATCACGTATTCTTCATCAAAAGGAACAAGGTCCTTTGATGGCATGGATGAGACAGGAACAACATCAATTGGATTGTCATAGGAACTTGTCAGTGGCTTCATTTTCTTTGGAGCTGAAGAATCTGATGCAGTTGATGCCTTCCTTTTCTTCACAACTGCATGCTCTGCAGCCTTGGTCTTCTTCACATCTGATGCAGATGGAAGGATAGGAGTTGGTGTAGGCGCAGGAGGAGCAGAGGAATTTGGTCCAAGATCTTCAGGCACAACTAATGCAGTTGCCCTGACTTCTTCATTTTCTTCAGGCACAACACTAGTGGTTGCCCTAGCAATTTCTTTAGCGGCTGGAATGCAGTCATCAGCCCTAGAATTAGCATTTTATTCCATAGCTTGAGTGTCATCAGCGGTGCTGGGATTTTCTTCAGTAGGCTGATCAGATGCTGCAGCCTAAGGAATTTCTTGTTGCGTTTGTGCTGCAACAGTGGAGGTGAAGTTGTCAGCGAGTCTCATAAAACGAACCTTGGCTCCCAGCCAATCAGTGTGGTATGCGTCAAATTCATCACTGAGTTTCTTGATCTCACATTGAATAGTGACAAGTTCTTCAGTTTTCATAGAGACAACGTTTTTCTTCAGGAAGCGCTCCTTTTTGTATTGCACTTTCTTGATCTGCCTGGCCTTTTCAAATTTCCATTTCTCTTCTTGAATGAAGTGAGTCAACATATGACTTTGGCCAGGAGTCAACTTGAAATCAGGCATGGGAGTGTTGGGGTCCTTGTGCCAGAGATCAATGTAATCAAGGATCAACTTTGGATCAAAAAGCAGAGACACACTTGTGCCTTTGGCTCTAGCCACCCTGACTTGCCTGTCCCTGATGATTTCAACAAGTTCTTCATCATCAACTTCGTATTCATCAGATGGCACTTGAAAAGCGACCTGCTTCTTTTGAGGACTTTGTCGAGAGCCTCTTCCAGCAGTTGCCTTGGTCTTCAGCAGAGTGGGGCCAGTTGAAGAATGCAGTGGAGCTAAAGAACTTGCAAAGGCGCCTGAGGCAATAGAGATGCCTATTGTCCATTGGCACGAGGCAAGATGCGCATGTGCCGAGGACTTTGACGGAGGAGTTGAGGACTTTGGAGGAGCTGGTGTGGGTTGAGGAATTGGCCTTGAGGGCTTTGAAGAAACTGGCCGTGAGGGCATTGCCGAGGAACTTGGCCATGAGGGCATTTGGGTAGAAGCACTTGGCTTATGAGCTGGCTTCTTTGGCATTGCCTTCTTGGGCTTACTTGGAGAGGCTTCAGCAATGGCAGCAGCAGCAGAGTCTTCATTGAATTTCCTCACTGCTTCCTTAGCAACTCTGGCAAGCTTGTCCTGGCGCTTGGCCCATTCATCAGTACAATCCTCACCATGCTTGAGGCTGGTGGGATCAGCTTCTTGGCCAGGTGCCAAAGGAGGTCTTGGGCATGGAGGATTAAGAGCAAATTTCTTCATATACTTGGGAGTAACATATCTGTACTCCCTCCATTCCCATGCCCATCTCCTTTCTATTCTTTGTATGCGCACCTTGCGCTGATTTTTGTCCTCCTCGCCATGTTTGGCCTCACCAGGAGTGCAATAATCCTTGTAGATATCCTCAGAGTTTTCAAACGCAGTGTTGACCTCAGGCCTCTTTCCTCCCTTCTGTGGTTTCTTGCCATCTGCCATTTTCTTCACCTGAGGGTTTTGAATGATTGAGTTCTCTCAAGAGGTATGCAACTTTTCTTCGAGGAACGTTACAAATGAGTCAAGTTGATGAGAACCTAGTGATTCAGCAGTGGACATGTGTACCTGTGAACAAAGTATAGTTGCAAGGAATTTGGAGAGGTCATATGCGTTCTCAAAAGGTTTTGCAATAAGAACAAGTTTGAGGAATTTGACCAGTTGAGTCTTGAAGAATTTCACTTAGCGTTCTTTGACTTAGGTTCCAGAGTTGTACAGATTGAAAATGCACACAATTGAGGAATCTTGAAGAAAAATTTTCTTAGAGAAACAAATCAAGAACATATGATATGTGAGGTGTTTAGTGTGTGAAGAGTTGAGGAATAAACACCTTTTGAAGATTTGAAGAAAACATCAGAATCAACAAGGGCAGTAAAAGTAACTTTTAATTACCCTTGACGAAGAACATGACGAACTAGGAAGTGTAGATTTGAAGCTCGTCGGTTCAGATCTTCCACGCCCTAACTTGGCTGAGGAATACAGCTATGGCGGTGGTGGAGTGAAGAAATATGCATCCGACATGAGTACAGCGGCAACGAGGTCGAGGCAGTGAAGCTCTTCTTGACCGGCAACGATGGAAGTAGCGACAGCGCTAGGGTTGGGGAGCTCGAGCGAGGGAGTGAGGTCGAGCGAAGTAAAAGTGAAGTGAGGAAGGGAGAGCGGTATTTATAGCCGAAGTGAAAAACCACTCGCCCGAGGAAATAGGACGAACGTGCCCTTGACCTTTCTCATTCGCTTGACATGTGTCACCCATGTATGGAGAGGTGACGATCCTGCGAGATCGTGGGTGAATAGATAAACATCGCATAGAATGCGGAACAGTTTGAGCGGCAAAGCCGAAAATTTAGATAAGATAGGTTTTAAAGTTCTGTTCACAATTTCTTCAGCTGACAAAGACACAATGAAGATTTTGAACAAGATTCAAATAGAACGCACATGAAGAATTTGTGAATAGTCTGGGTTGAGTTAAGCATAGAGGGGGAAAGGGTCTGATCACATTCACTTAGCAGAAAGAACAGCTAGAAGAAATAGCAATAAGTGAATGATGTAGAGGACATAAACTCATATATATATATATATATATATATATAGCCAATGAAGAAAAATGACGGAAATGGTGAAGACAATGCAAGTTGAAAAACAACTGAGGAATTTCAAAGAAATGAGGAAAAACTCAATTGAAGATTTTCAACATTTGGTGGTGGCGTGACCCACCGTATAAGAATGATGATTTCAGACACCGCGTACAATTGTCGTAGGGTTCTGAGAATCAAATTCTTCATTAATTTCTTCACACTTAGAGTGTTATTCTTCATTGATTGAAGAAAAACATTTCTTCATGTGTTGCACATGTAAGTCATCAATTTTGCATAAATGTTAGGCTGAGTGTCCTTTTCAAAGAACATTCAAAGATTCTAGGATATTTAGCTCACACTGCAACTTGCTAACTCTCTTCTCATCCAAGGACTTAGTGAAGATATCGGCTAGCTGTTCTTTGGTCTTCACATGCTCAATAGAGATGTCTCCCTTCAACACATGATCATGAAGAAAATGATGACGAATCTAAATGTGCTTTGTCTTCGAGTGCTGAACTGGGTTATGAGCAATCTTGATGGCACTCTCATTGTCACAATAGAGTGGCACATTCTTCACGTTGACGCCGTAGTCCTTGAGTGTTTGCTTCATCCATAGTAGTTGAGCACAGCAAGAACCAGCAGCAATGTACTCAGCTTCAGCAGTAGACAGTGATACACAATTTTGTTTCTTCGAGGACCAACAGACCAAAGATTGTCCGAGGAAATGGCATGTGCAAGATGTTGACTTGTGGTCCACACAATCACCAGCATATTTAGAGTCTGAATATCTAATGAGATCAAAAGCCGAGCCCTTGGGGTACCATAATCCAAGTGTTGGTGTGTGAGCTAGATATCGAAGAATATGCTTCACAGCCTTATGGTGTGATTCCTTTGGTGTAGCTTGAAATCGGGCACACATGCAAACACTAAGCATAATATTTGGCCTAGATGCACATTAGTACAATAAAGAACCAATCATGGAGCGGTATACCTTTTGATCAAAGTCAATACCATTTTCATCAGTGCATGGATGACCATTTGTGGGCATAGGGATTTTGACCCCTTTGCAATCTTGCATGCCGAATTTCCTCAGTACATCCTTGAGGTATTTCTCCTGAGATATGAATATGCCATTGCGCTGTTGACGAATCTTAAGACCTAAGAAGAATTTCAATTCCCCCATCATAGACATTTGATATTCCTCACTCATCATATAGGCAAATTCATCACTGTAACATTGGTCAGTACAGCCGAAAATGATATCATCAACATAAATTTGGCACACAAACAATTCACCATAATAAGATTTAGTGCAAAGAGTTGGGTCAAGTGAACCGGGTTTGAAGCCTTTCTTCATGAGGAATTCCTTCAAAGTATCATACCACGCCCGTGGGGCCTGCTTGAGGCCATAGAGGGCCTTATTGAGTCCGAAGACTTGCTTTGGATCTTCAAAACCTGGGGGTTGAGCAACATGTACTTCTTCCTCAAGATTACCATTGAGGAATGCACTTTTCACATCCATTTGATATAAGATGATATCATGATGGTTAGCATAAGCAAGTAATATGCGAATAGCTTCAAGTGTAGCAACAGGTGCAAAAGTTTCATCAAAATCAATTCCTTCAACCTATGTGTAGCCTTGAGCTACAAGCCGTGCCTTATTCCTCACCACAAGGACATTTTCATCTTGCTTGTTGCGGTAGATCCACTTTGTGCTGATGATATTGTGCTTGTGAGGATCTAGAAGTTTGACCAGTTCCCAGATGTTGTTGAGCTCGAGTTGATGTAATTCCTCTTGCATAGCTTGAATCCACTCAGGCTCCAGAAATGCTTCATCTACCTTAGTAGGCTCTGTGATAGAGACGAAAGCAAAGTGCCCACAAAAGTTAGATAAATGTGAAGCTCTTGAGCGTGTGAGAGGACCTGGAATGTTGATGTCACCGATGATTTTCTCAATTTGCACTTCATTTGCAACACGAGGATGAGCTGGTTGTCGTTGAGGAATTTGATCAACATTTTCTTCAGCACCATTTTCCTCAGGTGCATCAACATGACGTTCTTCATGTTCTGGAATGACTTCTTTAGCAGATTCTTCAGTAGGAATGACATCCTTAGTAGCCTTGAACTTAATAGATTCCTCAGGAGGTATTTCATCTGTCACAGGAGGTAGGTGCTCTCTTTGCGAGCCATTAGTTTCATCGAACCGCACATCTATATTTTCAACAACCTTGTGATGACAGGTGTTGAAGACTCTGTAGGTGTGCGAGTCCTTACCATAACCGAGCATAAAACCTTCATGTGCTTTCGGTGCAAATTTAGAACTGTGATGAGGATCTCTAATCCAACATTTAGCACCGAGGACTTTGAAATAACTCACATTGGGTTTCTTGTCAGTGAGGAGTTCATATGTAGTCTTCTTGAAGAATTTGTGAAGATATACCCTGTTGATGATGTGGCACATAGTATCAATTGCCTCAGGCCAAAAGCGAGGAGGCGTCTTGTACTCATCAAGCATATTGCGGGCCATCTCAACAAGAGTCCTATTCTTGCGCTCTACAACGCCACTTTGCTGAGGAGTATAAGGAGCAGATAACTCATGAGTAATACCAAGTTCATCAAGATAGTCATCAAGACCAGTGTTCTTGAACTCAGTTCCATTATCACTTCTGATGTGCTTTATCTTCACACCAAAGTTGGTTGAAGCCCTCGATGAAAATCGTTTGAAGACTTCCTGCACTTCAGTTTTGTAAGTGATGATATGGACCCATGTATATCGAGAATAATCATCAACAATGACAAAGCCATATAAGGATGCAACATTAGTAAATGTGGCATAGTGAGTAGGGCCAAAAAGATCCATGTGAAGTAATTCAAATGGTCGAGTAGTAGTCATGATAGTCTTCGCTGGATGCTTGGCCTTGGTCATTTTTCCAGCTTCACAGGCTCCGCATAAGTGATCCTTGAGGAATTTGACATTTTCATGCCAATGACATGCTTCTTCTTTGTGAGCGTGTGCAAATTCCTCATGTGAGAATGACCAAGTCGTCGATGCCATAGCCAGCCTTCTGAAGCTTTTGCAAGTAGACATGTAGTAGGTTGTGGTCCTGTAGAGAAATCAACAATATACAAATATCCTCTCCTAAAGCGTTCGAAGACTTTGGAATTGTCAGCTTCCATGATCACAACACAATGATACTTGCCAAAGACAACAACCATATCAAGATCACAAAGCATTGAGACAGGCATGAGGTTGAACCCTAAGGACTCGACAAGCATGACTTTGTCCATGTGTCGATCCTTTGAGATTGCAACCTTACCTAGACCCAATACCTTGGTTTTGCCTTTGTCAGCGTAGGTGATATGCTTCATATGTGATGGAGATAAAGCAATGTCCATCAATAAGCTCCTGTCACCAGTCATGTGATTTGTACATCCACCATCGGGGACCCACTCAGTGGCTTTGGGTTGATCATCCTGCAGATGAATTAGTGCAGCTTACGAATTCATATACTTCATCAGTGAAGAATATGGTATTAATTTCATCAAGCAATAAAACAGATAAAGCAGTATGAGGAAGTGAGAAATGGAAATTCATTTCTTCATGATTAGCTTGCGTCCTTTCAAGCACGTTCAGGTCTCCAACAAATTCTTCAGACGATTAAGTTCGTCTGGAGACCTGATCCTGCATAAGAGATTAGTTCTTTTTATTCACCACCCACATCTGAAGGGGTGGCAAAGAGTTCATCATTCTGCGAGCTCCATAAGAGAAAGGTGGCATAGATGCCAATCCACTTCATTTCACATAAGAGTGGTTAGGGTAAGCATAAGAATAAGCAGAGAAATTCTTCGAGGACTTATGAACATAATGATTTGAAGAATAATGCACATATCCATAATCCTTAGATCTTCCCTGCGAAATAGACGGGTTAGCATGATGATGTTCATATGAGGACTTTGATCCTTTTGAGGAATTTGATCCATGTGAGGAGTTTGGTCCGTATGAGGACTTGGATCCATATGAAGAATTTGATCTAGGGTTCCTATTCTTCACAGGTGGTGTCATGATGACATTCACCTGAAGATTTTCAAGGCACCTTTTGGGAACCCAGATTTTCTTCATAGGAGGACCGTTCCCGCAATTAGTGCCAACATATCTAGCAAATACTTCACCATTCTTATTTTTGAACAGTTTATAGTTGGAGTCAATTGACTCATCAGAAGAATATGAAGATTCACATGTAAATCCATATAAAGTAGATGGATCCACTGAAGGTCCCTTTGCAGCAACCCATGATGTTTTCGGATACTGCTCAGGTTTCCAGTAGGTCCCATCAGCATCGAGTTTCCTCTCAAAGGCAATACCCTCTTTCCTAGGGTTCCTGTTGAGGATCTGCTTTTTAAGCACGTCACAAAGAGCCTGATGCCCTTTGAGGCTTTTGTACATGCCTGTCATATACAATTCCTTCAGCCCTCCATCATCAGTGATACTAGCAATGTCCTCAGATGAGGAATTAATGATAGAAGAGGCAGTTGAAGAATTTGCAGCAATGTAAGTATTTGAACATTCAGGTGAAGAATTAGCAGTTTCACGTTCAATGCACTTCAAACATGGAGGAACAAATTCATCCTAAGTAGCGCTGATCTGTTGAGAAAGTAATGAATCAGCTCCTTCTGAAGATCTTCATAACTCACTCTTAATTTCTCAAGACCTTGCTTTCTTTGAAGAAATTCATAAGAAAGCTTCTCATGATTAGATAGGAGAGTGTTATGATGACCTTGAAGATTGTCAAACTTGGACTGAAGTCTCTGAAGATTTTCAGTTAAAATTTTAGTGCGATCCATTTCCTTCCCCAACATATCATCGCTTTTATCTAGCATGTTTTGAACCTTTTCAAGAGCCTTTTGTAGTTTCACAGCAATCTTAGCAAGTTTAGAACAACTGAGTTTGAGGTTTCATCAGATTCATCCTCACTAGATTCAGAGGAGGGATATTTGAGTACCTTTGAGACTTTTGCCATGAAGCAATAGGTGGGAGCGTAGTCCTCATCTCCGTCATCAGTAGTGTTGGGGAGGTCCTTTTCTTCAGTGTTGAAGATGGACTTGCTGACGAAAGCGGTAGCGAGGGCTAGGCTCGCCACAATAGAGTCTGACTCCTTAGATTCCTCCTGTTCCTCATTTTCCTCAGATTCAGCCTTAGAGTCCATTTCCTTGCCAATGAACGCCCAAGCCTTCTTGGAGCTGCTCTTCTTGTGAGATGAGGACCTTGAAGGTTTTGATGACGAGGACTTTGAAGATTTCTTCTTCTTCTTTGAATCATCAGAATTGTAATCCTTGTACTTCTTCTTCTTTGATCCCTTTTCCCACTGAGGACAATCTTGAATGTAGTGTCCAAGCTTCTTGCATTTGTGGCATAGTCTCTTCTTGTAATCATGGGATGAGGATTCTGTTCCCAAGTCACCACCTCTTGAGGATTTTCCAAAGCGACCACGTCTTGAGAACTTTTGGAACTTCCTTATGAGCATAACTAGCTCCTGGCTCAGTTCTTCAGGGTCACCAAGGCTGCTGTCAGAATCTTCACCTTCAGATTCAGACACTTCCTTGGCCTTCAGAGCCCGTGATCTACCATAGCTTGGTCCATAGAGATCTCTGTTCTTAGCATGCTGGAACTCATGAGTGTTTAGTCTCTCGAGGATATCGGCGGGATCAAGTGACTTATAGTCTCCACGTTCTTGTATCATCAATGCCAAGGTATCAAATGAGGAATCAAGCGATCTCAACAATTTCTTCACCACCTCATGGTCGATGATATCAGTGGCATCGAGTGCTTGAAGCTCATTTGAGATGTCAGTGAGGCGATCAAAGCTTTACTGAACATTTTCATTGTCGAGTCTTTTGAAGCGGTTGAAGAGATTTCGAAGAACGTCAACTCAAGAGTCACGCTGTGTTGAGGCTCCCTCATTGACCTTGGACAGCCTGTCCCAGATAAGCTTAGGTGTCTTCAAAGCACTCACTCTGCCATACTGCCCTTTTGAAAGTGCAACTATCCCTAGGTGGTTTTGGTAATTCATAACAACATATAGCTCATTGAGCTAATGCTATTCCAAGATGACTATTTCAGGAAAGCTCAATGATTGGCATGGCATGGATGTGAAAGTGGAACCCTCAAAATGCTAAGGACAAAGGATTGGCTCAAGCTCAAAAGTTCAAGACTCTTCATTTTATATTTTAGTGATCCAAGATCACATTGAGTCTTTAGGAAAAGCCAATACTATCAAGGAGGGATGAGGTGTTGCTTAATGAGCCTCTTGCTTCATGTGCTTAGTGATATGCTCCAAAACCCTCAACTACTTTCCCATATCCACATATTACCTAAACCCTAAGCCAAACTCAGTCCTACCGATTCTTTCTATCCGGCGCCACCGAGTCTCACTTGTCATAGCCATTGCCAAACCCTAAGCAAATCGGTTCTACCGATAGGGATCTCGGTCTCACCGAGATGGGATTGCAAACTCTATGTTTCCCTTTCGTAACTTTTCGGTCTCACCGAAAGAGCGGATCGGTCCCACCGAGATTGCAATGTAAATTCAGTTTTTCCTTTTTGTTACTTTTCGGTCTCATCGAAAGAGCAAATCGGTCCCACCGAGTTTGCCTGACCAACTCTCTGGTTAGCTTATTACCAAACTCGGTCTCACTGAGTTTGTGTAATTGGTCTCACCGAGATTACGTTATTCCCAAACCCTAACCATATCGGTCCTACCGAGTTGCATGTCAGTCCCACCGAAAATCTCTAACGGTCACTAGGTTTACCTTTTCGGTCCGACCGAGTTTGTTGATTCGGTCCCACCGAGATTGGAAAACTGTGTGTAACGGTTGGATTTTGTGTGGAGGCTATATATACCCCTCCACCTCCTCTTCATTCGTGGAGAGAGCCATCAGAACACATACACAATTCCAACTCATATGTTCTGAGAGAGAACCACCTACTCATGTGTTGAAGATATTCCATTCCTACCATATGAATCTTGATCTCTAGCCTTCCCAAGTTGCTTTCCACTCAAATCTACTTTCCACAAAATCCAAATCCTATGAGAGAGAGTTGAGTGTTGGGGAGACTATCATTTGAAGCACAAGAGCAAGGAGTTCATCATCAACACACCATTTGTTACTTCTTGGAGAGTGGTGGTCTCCTAGATTGGCTAGGTGTCACTTGGGAGCCTCCGACAAGATTGTGGAGTTGAACCAAGGAGTTTGTAAGGGCAAGGAGATCGCCTACTTCGTGAAGATCTACCGCTAGTGAGGCAAGTCCTTCGTGGGCGATGGCCATGGTGGGATAGACAAGGTTGCTACTTCATGGACCCTTCGTGGGTGGAGCCCTCCGTGGACTCGCGCAACCGTTACCCTTCGTGGGTTGAAGTCTCCATCAACGTGGATGTAAAGCCCCTACATCATCAAGTGAGAAACAAAACTTCAATGAAGAATTGAGCTTAATGGTGAAGAACTTCAACAAGTTCTACAAGAGTAGAAGCAAAGATAGAAGCTTCAAGTCAAGGTCCTACAATGACAAAAGATCTTCTAGTCGAGAGCGAAACTGCTACAGTTGTGGAAGACCCGGACACTATTCCAATGAGTGCACGGCTCCCTATAAGAGAAGAGAAGATTCTCCAAAAAGAAGAAGCAAAGAATCACCACCAAGAGAGAGAAGGAGTAGAGATGATCGTTATGAACGAAGATACTCACGGAGAAGCAAGGATTCGGAAAGGAAGGAAAAATCATCAAGGAGCTACACAAAACGAAGACATCAAGCTCATGTTGGTGAATGGGTATCCGGCTCCGACTCCGACAGCCACTCCGAGAGAAGTTATCACTCCGACTCCGAAGATACTCAAGATGAAGGTGTTGCCGGTCTAGCACTTGTGTCAACCAACTCCTACGACATATTTGACTCACCAAATGAAGGAATTGGAAGATGCTTCATGGCCAAAGGTCCTAAGGTAACACACCCCGAGTATGTTGATTTCAATAGTGATCAAGATGACTCGTTAGGTGATGATTTGCTTGTTGACAACTCTAGTGATGAATACTATGATGAAACGTCAATTAATCATGCTAATCAAGATAAAACGAATGACAATGATAAGGAGAAGATTGAGGCTCTAACTAAAGAACTAAAAACTCTTAAGTTAGCTCATGAAACTATCTTCGAAGATCATCGAGAACTTTTAAGAGCTCATGAGAAATTACGCTTTGAAAATCTCAATCTTGAGCAAGAGCATGAGTTCTTAAAAGCAATCAATGATGATCTTCGCAAGAAAAGTTCTTCTTACATTGCCAAGCGTTTACTCTTATCCACTTACATGCCTCAAGTCAAGTCTAGTAACAAGAACAAGAAAGATTCTTCCTCTAGCAGTAACAATGATCATGCTAAATCCAATATTGTTGCTTCTAGTAGTTCTCTTGATTCCACTAATGATTCTCTTAGCCAAGTTACACTTGAGCAAGAAAATAGCTTATTGAAGGGAATTATAGAGAAAGGAGTGTACAAAAGCCTTGCCGGGAGTAAGCAATTCGAGGAAATTGTGCGCAAGCAAGGAATGCACCGGAAGAATCAAGGTGTTGGTTTTGAACGAAAGTTCAATGCCAATGGAGTTGAGTGGGAAGAAGATCAATACCCCAAGACAAAGTTTGTTCCTCAACAAGAGAAGTATGATACTTCTTTCAAGGGGACACAAGCTCAAGATGATCTTCCACCACAAGACTACAAGCAAAAAGGCAAGGACAAGCTTCAAGAGGAAATTGATGCATTTGAAGAAGCTCCTAAGACCTTAGTCAAGTGGATTCCCAAGACTACTTCAAGTTCCACTTCATCAAGTACGACTACAACTTCAAGGATTCCCATCAAGATGGTGTGGATCCAAAAGAAGAAGAACTAGAGAGTTCTTGAGGGTGACTCCGCCAACATACTTCACTCTTATCATTTTGGCAAGAACACGTGCAATCAACTTCCACATCTTGCACTAGTTCAAGGAGTCACAAACCCTCTTGTTGGTAAGACAAGGGACAAGGTAACCTAAAAGTTTTCATGGACATCATCTTGTGTGTGCATCACTCTATGTCTATGGATATCCTTGTTTGTTCCTTGTGGGACTAACCCATGTAGGTATTGAAAGTGCAATTCACTCAAATGGATAGCTCCAAGTGATCTACATCAACATTGAGCATCCACATCTTCAACATCTACATGAAGTCATCATCGACAAAACCCGAGGTTAGTTCATCCCTCTAAGGGGGGATATCACATCTAGGGGGAGCTTTACTCTAAGACTTGAGCTAAAGCAACTCTAAAGATGTGAACACAACAATGCTTTATGTAAAAGTGGTAACCCCACTTGAGCTTAAACGATGAGTATGACCTATGATCAAGTGTTCTCACTTGACTCCTAAGTCAATATACTCATATATAGATGACCTTGTCATCGCAAATTGCTTGATAGATGCTAGAATTGGTTGTGCATGCCTTGTCACATATTTCATTTGCCATCTTACTGTGTGAGCATGCTGGTTGCATATTTTACTCATTCAAGGACATCCACTTGTTGTTTTGATTGTTTGGTTTTATTTCCTTTTGCCAAGTGGATGGACAAGAATGCCTAAGAACCTCCTCTAGCTATCTATGCTTTTCTCGTCTCAAACTCTATTCATGCTACATCACAAAATTTGATCAAGTCAGATTCGAACCACTCTGTGTGAGGAGCGCTCGGAGTCCCCGATTCGTCATAGACTTAAACTTCCAAAACCTCTTTATGATTCTCGGTATGACCAATACCCCACTTTCGGTCCTACCGAGATCATTAAGTTGATCTAGGTTTTCGATCTCGGTGCAACCGATTTGAACCATTCGGTCACACCGAGTTGCAACAACTGTATACAGTTTTGCATCTCGGTGCCACCGAGTTGTTCCACTCGGTCACACCGACAGGGTCGGGCTATATATAGTCACGGGCAAAAATTTGGAAATTTCTCCAAACCCCTTCGCCCGCGCGATAGCCTGCTCTGCCAACTTGGTCTCCGGATCGTCTCCTCGCCGCCAGCCGCCTCCAGTCGCTGGTCTCCGTCGCCGTCAACGGAAATTCAACCCCGCCGTTGCCGCCGTAGTGAGTCTCCGCCGAACTAGGGTATGGACTCGATCTTTGTGCTATTCCCCAATCCGATTCTTAGCACATTGTGATCATCATGATTCTTGCCACATTTGTTAAACTTCTATCCAGTCAATGAACTCGTAGATTAGGTTTAATTCGAAAATTTTAGGGTTAGGTTTCCGCCGAAACCATCTCGGACCCACCGAGTTGAAAAACTCGGTCCCACCGATTTGGCTTATGCCATTGCACAAGTGAGACTCGGTCTGACCGATAATTACTTATCGGTGTGACTGATTTTGGAACTCTGTGAAACCCTAGCAGTCTCGGTGCCACCGAACTGTGACTCGGTCTGACCGAGTTCACTAGTTTAGGTGCCAAAACTGCTTCGGTATCACCGAGTTTAGAAATCGGTAGATCCGATATGCTTTCAGTGGGAAACTAAAACTAAGTTTTTGAATTATTCTTTTGCAAAAATCTCTGCATTTTGTGATGCTCATCCACTATATCTCATCTATAACCTATTCACAGGGTCAGCAGTCAGAGTTTGCATCATGTCAGACCAAAGTGATAGCCAGAACTTGTCAGAGCAGCAAGTGCAGATGAGTGAGGGCACTAGTCCCTCAAGTTCCTCAGATGATGGCAGCAGGAGCACCCCTGGCAATCTGCCTAAAGCTGCCACAAGATAGAGAAAGAAGATAACCTCAGACTCAGAAGATGAGGATTATGTGGCAGAAGAGGAAGCAACTTCCAAGAGAGTTGAGCCAGCACAGGGCACAAAGCCAGGGTTAAAGATCAAAAGGCCAGCAGGTAGGCAGCCTATGTCAAAGGCAAGAGCTTCAACTGAGAAGCCCACTCCCATAGAGCCAGTTCCTGCTGAAGGCAAGAAAAGAAAGGAAAGGGTGAAGAAAACCGTAGCCAGAGTGCTTGGCAAGGCTTCCATCATGGAAGATGAGGAGGAAGAAGAAGAGGTAGCTGCACCAGCACCTAAGGCACCCAAGCTGATGGGTGATGCCATAAGATCAGGGGCAGCTGCTTCCAAGGCCAAGCCAGCTCCAAAGCAAAAACCAAAGAGGAATACAAGAAGCATCCCAGCTGCTGAGAAGAACAAGGCCCCAGTGCCTGACACTGCAGAAGATGATGAAGATCAAGTTCTCAGAAAACTCAAGCCCAAGATCCCAGACCACAACGATGCTCATCCTATGGCTGAGGATATGAAGCTTAGGAGAGACTCAGGGCTGAGGAAGTGGAGAGAAGCAGATCCGTATGCTTCAAGGAGGACTGCTGTTGACTACAGGTTCCACACTAAGGAACAACAGGACTTCTATGAGACAGTCTTATTGGACAAGAAGCCAATTGTATGTGATATGAGATGGGTTGATTGGCAATACATCAAGGACAACAAAGAGTACTACCCTGGAGTGCAGGACAGCTTCAAGGCATGTGGAGTAAAGGACTTTGTTGGGCAGAAGCTCACAAAGTGGAACGAGGAGCTTATCATGCAGTTCTACTCCACAACACATTTTTATCCAGATGGTAGGATAATTTGGATGTCAGAAGGTACGAGGTACCAGTCTACAGTTGCTGAATGGGATCAGCTGATCAATGCCCCAGAAGAGCATGAGGATGACTTGGACATTTATGCCAAGAAGAAGATGGACCACAACTCTATGTCCAACATGTACAAGGAAATTCCAAACGAGGCACTTGATACTTTCAAGTTTGGGTCCATGCATTATCTTCTGTCAGGGCTGCCAACTATTAATTGGATTTTGAGGCACACTCTCTTTCCCAAGTCAGGTGATCACAAGATGATCAGAGGCCATGCAATCAATTTGCTTCATGTATTTGATGTACCTCAGAAATTCAAGGTCATGAGCCTCATAGTAGAGACTATCAAGAGGACTGCAGCAGATCAGAAGAGGAGCTGTGGTTATGCCCCTCAGATTGAGGAGTTAATCAACTCGAAGATGGGCACAGGCATATACTTGTTGGACAAGGAACACTTGCCTATTCATCCAGACTTTGAGGACAACCAAGTTGTGATGAATGAGAATGAACCATCATCAGTTCAAGCACAAGCAAAGAAGGAGCAGGCGAGGAAGGAGAAAGCTGCCAAGATGCCAACTCAAGAGGAGGCATCTGAGTATTTCTTGAAAACCAAACAAGAGCAGCTTGGTTACTTGATTGCATCCACACTGAGGATTGAGCAAGGACTGGCCACCCTCACTCAGAATCAACAGAGCTTAGAGAGGATCATGGAACAAAAGTTCTATGACTTGGATGTCAAAGTAACAGAGATTCAGTCTGCAGTGGAACAACTTCAGGATGACATGCAGGAGAGGAGAGGCAAGACTACAACTGATGCATTTGTGGAGAGAGCCATCAGAACACATACACAATTCCAACTCATATGTTCTGAGAGAGAACCACCTACTCATGTGTTGAGACCAAGATATTCCATTCCTACCATATGAATCTTGATCTCTAGCCTTCCCAAGTTGCTTTCCACTCAAATCTACTTTCCACAAAATCCAAATCCTATGAGAGAGAGTTGAGTGTTGGGGAGACTATCATTTGAAGCACAAGAGCAAGGAGTTCATCATCAACACACCATTTGTTACTTCTTGGAGAGTGGTGTCTCCTAGATTGGCTAGGTGTCACTTGGGAGCCTCCGACAAGATTGTGGAGTTGAACCAAGGAGTTTGTAAGGGCAAGGAGATCGCCTACTTCGTGAAGATCTACCGCTAGTGAGGCAAGTCCTTCATGGGCGATGGCCATGGTGGGATAGACAAGGTTGCTTCTTCGTGGACCCTTTGTGGGTGGTTGCTTCTTCGTGGACCCTTCGTGGGTGGAGCCCTCCGTGGACTCGCGCAACCATTACCCTTCGTGGGTGGAGCCCTCCGTGGACTCGCGCAACCGTTACCCTTCGTGGGTTGAAGTCTCCATCAATGTGGATGTAGGATAGCACCACCTATCCGAACCACGGGAAAAACATCCGTGTCTCCAATTGCGTTTGAATTCTCCAAACCCTTCCCTTTACATTCTTGCAAGTTGCATGCTTTACTTTCCGCTGCCAATATACTCTTTGCATGCTTGCTTGAATTGTGTGATGATTTCTTGACTTGTCCTACAATAGCTAAAATCTGCCAAGAACTAAAATTGGGAAAAGGTTAAGTTTTTATTTGGTCAAGTAGTCTAATCACCCCCCTCTAGACATACTTTCGATCCTACACCTTTGCTCAGATGGCCACATATGATATTCTTCGCTTGAGAGTTGAGTTGCTTGAATCTCTTCATATCAGCAGCGTTGATGGTGGGAGTGACAGAGGGAACACCATTCTCCACAACGTACCAGAGATCATTATCAATTGCCTCAATATGCATGCGCATATAATTCTTCTAGTAGGGGTAGTCCGTCCCATCGAAGGTAGGACACCTAGCAGAAACCTTGATCTTACCAGTGGTCGACATAACTAAAACTCCAGGTGGTTAAACCAAAATCACACGGAACAAGGGAGTACCTTGCTCTGATACCAATTGAAAGTGTGTTATATCGACTAGAGCGGGGGTGAATAGGCAATTTTTATACATTCTTCACTAAGGAATTTCAGGGTGAGGAAATTCCTGAGTGAAGAACTACTTGGAGCAGAATAAGTACTCAGAAGTAATCATAACAGAGCATGAGCATGGTCTTCATGAAGAAATGAAAACAAGCACAAAGTACAGAAAGCGTAAACATAGGATAAGACAAACAGACTGAAGAAATTGAACTGAGGAAATAGAGAAAGTCTTTAGTCAAAGTCTTCAAACAGATATGAACAAGCACAGCATACAGATAAGAGGAAATGGAAGGGTTGAGGAAATAGAACCAGTTAGCTCGGTGAAGACAATGATTTGGTAGACCAGTTCCAACTTCTGTGACAGTTGCACGTATGGTTAGGGAGGCTAGGTATTTAAACCTGAGGACACACAGTCCTGGACACCCAGTCGTGAACACGCAGCTCAGGACACTTAGTCCTCACCGTATTCCCCTTGAGCTAAGGTCACACATACCTCGCCCAATCACTCGTGGTAAGTCTTCAGGTGACTTCCAAACCTTCACAGACTCGGTCACTCGACGATCCAGAATTTCCTCTTGGATGCTCTAGACCATGACGCCTAACCGTGTGGAAGATGCATAGTCTTCAAAGGTAACAAGCGTCGGATCCATGCAGGATCAATCTCTTCAGTGATGCTCAATCACTTGGGGTTTGTAGGTGTTTGGGTTTGGGTTTGGGTTTTCCTCACTTGATGATTTTCACTCAAAGTCCTTGGAGGATGGGATGCTCTCAAATGACAACTGTCAGTTTCTCTCGGAGCAGCCAACCAGCTAGTGGTTGTAGGGGGCGGCTATTTATAACCTAGGGACCAACCCGACATGATAAGACATAAATGCCCTTCAATAATATGACCGTTAGGTGGGTAGATATTTTGGGACAACTGGCGCATAGAACAGCAACGGTCGGAATTTTGAGTATCAAATTCCTCAGGGCTATCATGTTCCTCACTATGTAGGCAATCCGCACTAGCGAATTCCTAACTCCTCAGTCAGAACAAATTCCTGAGAGACTAGAAGAACTTCGTCTCTGTCACTGAAGAAATTGAGTGAACTGTATGAGATTTCCAATGGCTTCACTCGAAGGGATTGGTAGGTGTAGGATTTGAGTTGAGCATCACTTGGAAATTTTTTCTTAGTATTTCCTTGATCCCCTTTAAGAGTACGGTGTTTCCTATGACTCAAGAAAGAGAAAATGAAACTACGAAAATAAAAGTCTTCATGCTTCATGTTCCTCGAATGAATACAAAGTCTTTAGGATTACACCAATTTCTTCACTTTCAAAGTCTTCAGAAAGTCTTCAGAAATTCAAGGTCTTCAGTCGAAGAACTTCATTTTTAGGGGTCGACTTTCTCTGTAAATATCAAACTCCTCATATACTTATAGACCTGTGTACACTCACAAACGCATCAGTCCCTTAACCTAGAAGTCTTCAATACACCAAAATCACTAAGGGGCACTAGATGCACTTACAACTTGGCTTAGCTAGCTAGCAAAAATGGAGCTTGTGCAGAAAACCGAACGTCCAGTGATTAAGCACACGTCCTCATGCCTACATGCATCAAAGACTAAACGGCCACCTTGGTAAGTCTCCATCGATCTGCCAAAAATAGCTACTCATACCGCAAAACTGTTCAGTCAAACGCCTTCTCAGACAAAAAGGGCTGGGATAAGCTGGGATTAGATAAGATAGGGTGTTGATTTCAGGGATTTAAAGTTCAGGGTTCATTAATGACTTTGACTACGAAATTAAGGTCTTTTTCATACTTTTCCCTATAGTGTAATATCGATTAACACGGTGTCGTGGAATTGTCACGACAAATGTCCTAGTGTGAGGAATTAGTCCTGGAGCCATTGCAATGAGGTTAGCTTAAAGGGGTTAATCAGGACAAAGGACACGAGGAGTTTATACTGGTTCGGCCCCTTGCGGTGAAGGTAAAGCCTAATGCAGTTGGAGGTAGTATTGTTAGGGTTTCGATGAGCAGGGAGCAAATACGCTTAATCTGGCTCTCGATCTATTGTTTCTTGCCCTAGGCCGCCGCTGGGTCGTCCCCTTATATACACGGGTTGACGCCCTGCGGCCTACAGAGTCCCAGCCGGCTCATACAATGTATCCGGCTCGGTGACCTTTCTTACATGCCTTACAATACAAGTCTATGTACATGGCGGTTTATATCCGTGGGCCTTAAGCCGCCTTCGGGTTTGGGCCCTCTACTAAGCCTATACATGAACCGCCATTGTTAATATGCTATTGGGATTCATTGAGATGAACCGCCATAGGGATGACCCGGCCCCTCCTGGGCGGGTCATACCTGATTGTCATAGCCCCAACATTAGGCCCCAGGTTGATTTGAACTTGTTCATGTCAATCTTCAAGACTTATAAAAATCCTTCCTCCTCTTACTGTGAAATATTGTAACCCGTCATGACGTCATCTCCAGGAATTGCAATAACCCATCATGACGTCACCTGTGATTAATGCTGCATAGAATCCAAATCTTTAATAAATCTCTTTCTTTACTAACCCTCTGAAAATCAAGGCACCCGTGCCGTCACATATCCATTTTACTGTTCCTCGATTCCCGCGCCTGCCATTTGTACTTCCAAGCCTATAAATATGACCACGGAGTCACCTTCCATTCTTCTCCTTCTCCTTCTCGCTTTCTTCCTCCTTGCGACGCACCAACCCGCACGAGCCCCGCCACCGTCGATCTTCGTCTCCGACCTCAGCTCCGGCCGCTGCATCACCCTGAAATGACCAGAAAACCAAGGCGCCAGTAAGCCCTCCTTTCTTTCGACATAGATTTGTCATTAGAACTTATCGGTGTTCACCGGTGTTCGTTGCCGCCCTTCTTTCTCCTTATTTAGATCCATGGATTAGATCCCAAAAACCACATAAATCTTGCGCGGTAGTAGTTTTAGCACCTGTTTTTGATACTAGAATATATCCTCATCGCGACAGATCTCCTCTAGGGCACCTCTACTTTTCCAATGTCGCCTTTGTAGGTTTTGAATTTATTCCCTTTTTCTGAGCAGCGGTAGATCCGAATTATAGCCTCAACCTGTGGAACCTGTTTGTCCTAATACTTAGCAAATTTACTCTTGGTAGATCTTGAATATCTTTAGTCATGTCAGCTTATTCTGCCGGCTTATCATTACTTCATCTATCATTAGCCCTCACTTAAGCCGCCATTCTGAACATGTACTGCAATTGTTAACTTGTAATCCCACCAACTAACTTGAGTCGACACATTATTTCCTTTCTTTAGGTTGTCCTTTCACCATGCTGCCAAAGACAATTATGACCTATAACTGGGTTTCATCCATCGTCACTGAGAGTAGTTTGAAGGAGTTTGTCACCGTTGGATATTTGCCAGAGAAATGTGTCATGCATTACCGTGCTCCTGACCCGGGCGAAGAAAGACCTCAGCCAAAGGACGGTGAAGTTATTGTCTTTACGGATCATATGAACCAGGGTTTCTCGCTGCCCAGCTCTAAGTTCTGTAGGGATGTCCTGCACTTCTTCAAGCTCCATCCGCAAGACATTGGACCCAATTCCATATCAAACATCTGTAACTTTCAAGTTTTCTGTGAGGTATATCTTCAAGAAGAGCCTAGCGTTGAGCTTTTTAGGGAATACTTCTACCTGAACAGGCAAAATGAGTTCACCAACGGGGCCAGCTTGGAACTTGATGGAATTTCAATTCAGTGCAGAAGAGATGCCATCTTCCCTCAAGCAGCTCTGCCGAGTCACCCCAAGGACTGGAATCAAACATGGTTCTACTGCAAAGATATCTCGCCGTCTGATGAAAATCCATTGCCGGGTTATCGTGCTGAACGTCTCGACTCAAGTTATCAACTTCTTGATAAACTTACCGCCGCTGAGCGCAAGAAACTCGTTCCTACAATCAGAAAAGTCCAAGCCTTGCTAGGAAATGGTTTAACCAGAGTCGATTTAATCCGCCGCTGGGTCGCATGGCGGTTCATACCCTTAAGCCGCCGACCCGGCTTAATGTGTATTTATACTAGAGGAAGGGACGATCCCTTACGCCATAGCTCTCTGCGTTTGACTGAATAGGGCATCATTGAAATGGCAACAACGCTTGTAAATAGCAAATTTGAAGATTGCAGCAAAGTGGGCTTGAATCCTTTCTGCAGGCTTAACCCGCCGCCAGATGTAAGTCTCTTGATTTCTTTTACCTTACTTCATCACCCAAACATTGCGTGAACTCAACTATGTTACTCTCCCGCAGGCTAAATCTGACTTCTAGAAGGCGAAATATGACCATGGGGCTGCCAAAAAGGCTAGGGCTGCCGCGAAAGCCGCCAAAAAGACCATCAGGAGGTCTAGGAAGAAACCAAGCGCCTTTGACCTGATTAAGCTGGACGAAACCTCTGAGTCGGAGGTAGCCCTTGACTCTCTTGGCTTTTTTTAACCACGTTATTGACACTGACTATTGCCAGGATGACGTGGGAGCCAGCCAAGTAGTCGAAGAAGAGGTAACTATTATTTCCTCTGACTCATAACCATTACCAAGGCAGAAACTTCGGCGGGTAACCCGGAAAGTAAGGTTTTCACACCCCTTGACTTATTTAGATCCCCATTTTCTCTTGAAACGATAGCAACATGAGAGCCGCCGCCAGACCCTTACCAGTGGAGGTGAAGATTTATCCTCTGACTTACCAAACACTCCTCGGAAATGTCAAAATGAGGTTCTTTTTGACCTTAACTTTTTATTTACTGGCAGGTTTTTTGGTTTCATGAACCACTCAATTCCTTTGACATATTTTTGTAGGAGATTTCCCGCTCTTCCTCTGGTGATTCATCGCAGACTCAATTGCTGGCTTTCAAGACTGCCCCTGGGTAAGAATAATTATCTTTCTTCTGTACCTTTATATCTTCATCATTATGCTGACTTGTCCAAATTCTTTTTAGTGGTCAAGCAAAGCCCAACAAGAAAGCGATGGTGACCAAACTGACCGAGGATCCGAAAGCCGCTGAAGTAGACCAGACACCCTTTGTACCAGAACACTCTGAACAACCAGAAGATCCTGCTCCCAACACTCAACCTGAAACGGCTGAGTTGTCTGCTAATGAAACCAATATTGATCCGCCAACGACTGACCCGTCAAGCTCAGTTAACTGGCTAGAGACTCATGCTGATGACGTTTTAATCACTAGCACCGGATTTACTGAGCCGGGGAATCCAACTATACTAGTGAGACATTATGCCAAATAACAAGTCATGGAAAGACGGAAAGTGAGGTTCGATGTCTCCCACTATGCTCAATTGAGTAATAGTGAAGTATTATCTGGTTATCTCAGTCAAGAACTGTCGGTGGGAACGACACCTATGGGATCACAAGAATCCCTACTGTGGTTAGCGGGGCGCGGGGTCGTGAGAAGAGCGGATCAAACAAATAGCACACGGTTCGTTTATCCAGGTTCGGGCCACGAGGATGTGTAAAACCCTACTCCTGCTTTGGTGGATTGTATATCTATGTTCTTGAGCTAGCTATGGGGAGTGAGGAGCTCCAAAAAGCTGAATCCTTCCTCTGGTCGCCTCGGGCATCCTTTTATAGAAAAAGGGGTTGCCATAGTGGCACACAGGAGGTGGAAAGGGTACAGTGCTGCGAAGTTATCCTTTGCATCACATGACAAGGCACATTTAATGCGTCTTGCTTAGGTGTCCTTGCTTTATCGGGGACGGGGGAGAAACCTGTCTCGTCCGTCGCCGCTCCTTCTTGTGTCGACACGCGCCCAGGCCAGCGACGCCTGTGATGCCATGTAGGTAGGCAGGCAGCTGAGGTGGCGTAGTGGTGGGTCTCCACGAAGATCTGCATGCCGCCACGTGGGTGCCTGCCCAGCTGGTTGGGTCGGCAGCTGCATGCATGCGATGGTGGAGGTTTAGTCGGCGTGGGCCTGATGGTGGCCCTGTGGGTTTCCTCGGCAAGGGCCTTGCCGGGGCCCCGGCAAGGGTCTGGCCGAGGCGCCTGCTGTCATCCCCGACAAGGCGCTTGCCGGGGGCCTTATGGTCTTCCTCGGCTGGGATCCCGCCAAGGGTTGTCGTCTCCTTAGTGCGTATCTGATCTTGAATGTCTTCACAAAGATCTGCATGCCGCCACGGGGATGTCTCCCGAATCCTTTCCCTTTTGGGGGTAGTGGACTCAAGGGTGATTTGCTCCGTAGGCGCGGGACGAGTCGCCGCGGCAAGGGTCTTGCCGGGGCTGCTAGAACTGTCTCCCGGCAAGGATCTTGCCGGGGGAGTCCGCTTCGTCCCCTTTGCTCTTCGTGGTCTTGGCCTTAGCGTCGTTCTAGTTCTCTTGAGCTTCGGTCTTACCCGGGCTCACCTCCCTTGCCTTGCTTGGTGTGGTGGTATCCGCGGCTCAGACTGCCCGTGCATAGTTATAGGGGTACAAAAAGTGTACCCCTCTTTTTGTACACTGACAAGAGTCCCCGGGCCTGGGCCACACATAAGCGCAACGCGTTGTTGGGCTAGGCCCAAAAACGGTGCGCGGGCAGGCGGGGCGGTTTTTACCGCGGTAAGATTCTTCGCGTGCTGCGCTTCCCACGATTCCCGCGCGTGGCGCGGCATGGGGAGGCGCGTGTGATGTGGGCGGCATGCGTGGGGTTGGTTCTCGTAGGCATGTGTCACATCGCAGTAAAGGGGCGGTTCGCGCCTTCCCCATAAACGGAGGGAGGCGTGGAGGCGCGGCCCATTTACTGAATGGGGCTGAGGCGCGGTCTTCAAGGCGTCCACTCCCCACGATCATGGAGTGGGGAGTGGTCGTCTCACCCGTCCCCTCGGTTCTGCACGTCCGCCACGTGTCTCCCATGCGCCTGGGGTGGCAAACGGTGGAGGCGGGAAACCGGGCCGTCACTTGTTGGGGCGGCGGGTCGGTCCTGGCTCCCTGCGCCTTCCGCATCTTGATTGGCCGAGCGGGGCGGCCGAGCCCCAACCCCGATCCTTTATAAAGAGCGGGGGGGGGGGGGGGGGGGGGGGGATGGCGTCCCGCATTCTTTCATCTTCTTCTTCCTTCAGCTTCTGCTCCTCCCTTCCATCCGTCATGGAGAGAGGGAATCCCGGTCCTTCAATAGTGGCGGCGAGGGTCGCCGCTCGACAACGCGTCCCTCCTTCTCCTGCGCCTGCGGTGGCAGAGCCAGCTGCGAGGGGAAGGGGGAGGGGGCGAGGCCGGGGCGCTCAGGGAAGGGCAGGACGGGGCGGCGCGCCGGCCTCGCCACCGCCAGTAGCTCCTCCTCCAATGGAGGGCCATCTTGGGGATGACCCTTGTGAGTTCTTTGTCAGGCTGCGCCGGCCGCCGCGTCGTCGCCTTCGTCTCCCGACTCCATTTGCGCGGGAGATGGAGCTGGATCCGCCGAAGTCGTTGCGGCTGCACATGAGGGGCTGCGGGATCAGTGGCACGCGGGTCCGCGTTGACTTCCCCGCCCCTCACGTGATGTATCTTCGTCGGGGATGGAAGACGTTTTCTCATATCCATCGCTTGACGGAGGGGCTCACTCTCCATTTTAAGCTGATGGAGGGTGGCCTTCTCTCCGTCAAGGTCTTCGGGATCTTTGGGAACCATGCAAGGTGCTGCGTGGAGAGCTCTTATGATAGTGAAGACTCCTCCTCGGGCAGGAGTGACGAGGAGGACAGCGGCAACAACGACGAGGGTAGTAGGCGGCAGGATGACGGGTCCGACTAGGTGTCGGGTGCCGCTCCGTGCGGCACCGACGACCCCATCATCTGTGTTGCCGGCTCCCTGAACTTCTCGGGGTCGTCTCCTTGGGCGGCTGGCGTTGGGAGGCTGCGGAAGTGGAAGAGGGCGGGCGGCAAGGCCGTCAAGTCGGAGTACGCGGGCACCGATGCCTTCGACGCGTGCTGACGTCCTGCCGCCTCGTCTTCGAGCTCTACTTCCGGCGCCGCCATCACCATCCAGCCTTTGGACGGCCACCAAGATGTTCTCTTGGTGTCTTCTGCCACCTGTAGCTCGCCTAGGCGCTCCTTTTGTCCTTTTCGCCTCCTTGACCTGCCTCCTGAGGAGAGGGACAAGAAAGGGATTACGGGCACCTTATCTCTTTTTAGTTTGTAAGCCTTCGAGCCTTTGTTGAACTTAAAACTTGTAATCCCATCATTCATGTTTTTCATTCCCTATGGACTGTACCTGAGTGGAATGTTTTTCTAATGAAAAAGGGATGCTTGCCGGGTCATTTGTTTGCGGGTGGAACCCACGACAAGGAGTAAATCCTTGATATCTTCAAGATAAACATTTCCTTACCCGGCAACAGGCCTTTCCATCTCCCCACTTCGCTCAACCTTCCTCACGCCTTTGGCGGAGGCAGGGATGAGGCAGGTTCAGGCTCCTTGTTTCATCCTTTCGCTGCCGCGACTACGACCAAACTTGGCCCCAGGAACGAGCCCTAGGGCCTAGAGTTATGGGAGCACGGTAGCTTAGGGGAAAACAAGGTTTCACATACCTCAGTCCATAATGGAATTCATGATAAGGGATGAAGAACTTATCTGAATCTGTAGTCCCCGGCAACCCTGGTTCGCCATGGGTGAATATTTGCTCTTGCAGCCCCCGGAAATACTGGCTTGCCGGGGGCTAGATGCTGGTCTGTTCCTCTTTTTTTTCTCCCCAAGTGGTTCAGCACGGATATCTGTGTGTCCTGTGAACCAAAGAAGACAAAAGAAAGACAAAGAGACGCACACTCGACCTCTAAGCTAGGGGTTAGTCACCGCTAAGCACTATCAACCCTAACCAAGGACGAGACTCGACCTAGCATGCATGCTATAACTTAGGGCGCCAGTGCTTCATTTATTTATGCTCAGGGTCTGCGCCTGGCTTTGTACAAAGGGTTACATGCGTCATCGACAAGGCTCGTACAAAAGGTGGCTTGCCGGGGGGCCCGGCAAGCCACGCCTCACGGGTAAAACTTGCGAAGATGCTCAATGTTCCAGGAGTTACTCACCGAAATGGCATCTTTGGTCTCCAGGCGGACTGCGCCGGGCCTGGTGACTCGTATTACCCGATAAGGGCCTTCCCACTTTGGCGTCAACTTGTTGGAATTCTTGGCCGATTGAACGCGCCGAAGAACAAGGTTGCCTTCCTCAAAGCTTCGGGCATGAACCTTGCGGCTATGGTAGCGGCGCAAGGCTTGGTGGTAGCGCGCTGCTCTCACAGCCGCCCGAAGACGATCTTCCTCAAGGAGCGCTGCGTCATCTTGCCGCAATTGCTCTTGCTCAAGCTCATCATAAGCGAGTACTCGAGGTGACCCGTATATGAGTTCCGTGGGGAGAACTGCTTCTGCCCTGTATACCAGGGCAAAGGGTGTCTGGCTGGTGGCTCAATTTGGTGTCGTTCTGATTGACCAAAGAACCGTTGGCAATTCATCAATCCATCGCCTTCCACTCTTGTGCAGTCTGTCAAAGGTCTTTGTCCTCAGGCCTCACAGTACTTCAACATTTGCCCTCTTAGCTTGACCATTTCTTCGTGGGTGAGCAACAGAAGCGAAACAGACCTTGCTGCCGAGGTCTTGAATATATTGCATGAAGGTGTGGCTTGTGAACTGCGTGCCGTTGTCGGTGATAACCCTATTGGGTACACCAAAACGGCACACCAGTCCTTTGAAGAACTTGACGGCTGACTGTGCTGTGACCTTCCTCACTGCTTCCACTTCTGGCCACTTTGTGAACTTGTCGATTGCAACGTACAAGTACTCAAAGCCCCCAAGAGCGCGGGGAAAGGGCCCAGTATGTCGAGCCCCCAAACCGATAAAGGCCAGGAGAGAGGAATGGTTTGAAGGGCTTGAGCTGGCTGATGAAGCTTCTTTGAATGGAACTGACACGCTTCACACCTGGTGACTAGTGTCATCGCATCCTGGAGGGCGGTGGGCCAGAAGAAGCCTTGCCGAAATGCTTTGCCGGCAAGGGCCCTTGACCCGATGTGGGATCCACATATGCCTCCATGCATCTCCGCCAACAGCCCCAGTCCTTCCTCCCGAGGGATACACTTCAATTTCACGCCGTTCGGCCTCTTTCTGTACAGGACGTCATCGACGAACTGGTACATAGTAGAGCGACGGGCTACTTTTTCCGCCTCTTCCTGCTCCTCAGGAAGTTCCCCTATTTGGAGGAATCGGACGGTATGCTGTGCCCATGCTGGAGCCTGGGGCTCGACGGCGATGACTAAAGGCATTTCCTCCGCTATCGGAGCGGCTATCTCCATGGCAAGAGCTTGATGCTCTGTCGGAGCTAGCCGTCCCGTGGCGGGCTCAGTGTCTCCGGCAACATCCTTGCCGTCGGCTTCTGGGAGCTCGGCGGGAAAGTACTTGCCGGGCCCTGATTTTCTCCTCTTGTTCTGCTCTGTTGATGGATCAACGGATGGCTGAGTTAGCCGAAGCACAAAGGTACCTGGTTCCACAGGTAGCTTGAGGCCAGCGCGTTTTGACAGGTAATCGGTGATATCATTCTCCGCTCGGGGAACGTATTCTGCCTGTATATCGTCAAAACGCTCTTCCAGCTTTCTCACTTAATCGATGTAGGCCTTCATCAACGGGCTCTGGTAATCCTTGTTGACTTGCTTGATGACAAGTTGCGAGTCGCCTCTGACGACGAGTTTCTTGATTCCGAGGTCCACCGCGATCCTAAGACCGGCAAGCAGCCCTTCTTACTCAGCCGTATTGTTTGTTGACACCTCCCTGGGGAAGTGCATCTGGATAACGTACTTGAGGTGCTCTCCGGTGGGCGCGACAAGCAGTATGCCAGCCCCGGTGCCCTGTAAGGAGAAAGCTCCATCAAAGTACATGATCCAGTCGCAACTTGCCTCCTTGTCGGGGAGAGCAGTCTCTTGGGTTTCTTCGTCAGGCGTCGCGGTCCATTCTGCAACGAACTCCGCCAGGACTCGGCTTTGAATCGTCGAGGTACTCTCAAACTTGAGGCCAAAGCTGGACAGTTCCAGTGCCCACTCTACGATCCTTCCCGTTGCGTCTGGATTGTGCAATATCCATTGCAGAGGGAGGCGAGTGACGACAGTGATTTCGTGCGCCTGGAAGTAGTGACGCAGCTTCCTCGAGGCCATAAGAAGGCCGAAGAGCAGTTTCTGCACACCGGAGTACCTCGATCTAGCCCCCTGCAGGAGGGAACTAACAAAGTAGACTGGGTGCTGCATCATTTTCTTCTTCGGCGGCACTTCAATTGGCTGCGTCGTCTCGGCATCGGTGGCATCGGGCTCCGTCGCTGCTATTACCTCATCATCAATTTCTCTCTGCGCCACTAGTGCGGCGCTGACCACCTGGTTCGTTGCCACTAGGTACAGCAGCAACGGTTCCTGTGGCCTAGGCGCAACTAGTATTGGCGCGGAGGAGAGGTACCTCTTCAAATCTTGCAATGCTGCTTCGGCTTCTGGCGTCCACTCCATCGGGCCCGCCTTTTTCAAAATCATGAAAAAGGGAAGGGCGCGCTCGGCGGACTTGGAAATGAACCTGCTCATGGCGGCAACGCAACCAGCAAGCCGACGCACATCCTTGACTCGCTTGGGCGCTTCAATCTGCTCTATAGCTTTGATCTTGTCCGGATTGGCCTCTATCCCACGCTGTGACACAAAGAACCCGAGAAGCTTGCCAGACGGGACGCCGAAGACGCACTTCTCAGGGTTCAGCTTTAGATTGATCTTGCATAGGTTTGCAAATGTTTCTTGTAAATCTGATATGAGGGTTGCCCTATTCTTGGTTTTAACCACTATATCATCCATATAAGCTTCCATATTTCTATGGAGCTGGGGTTCAAAACCAATCTGGACCACCCTTGCAAACGTTGAACCAACACTCTTCAACCCGAAAGGCATCCATATAAAGCAATACGTACCACATGGGGTGATGAATGCCGTTTTCTCTTCATCTTCCCTTGTCATGAAGATCTGGTGGTAGCCGGAGTAGGCATCGAGGAATGACAACAGATCACACCCAGCTGTGGAGTCAACAATCTGGTCGATGCACGGCAACGGGAAGGGGTCTTTGGGACAAGCCTTATTAATATCTGTGTAATCAATACACAGCCTCCACTTCCCATTTGCCTTGCGCACTACCACCGGATTGGCCAACCACGTTGGATGGAGCACTCCTCTTACCAAACCCGCTGCTTCCAGTGTCCGGATCTCCTTTGTGATGAACTCTTGTCGTTCCAAAGCTTGCTTTCTGACCTTCCTCTTGACGGGCCGCGCATGAGGACATACAGCAAGGTGGTGCTCAATCACCTCCCTGGGAACGCCGGGGATGTCGGATGCTTGCCATGCAAACACATCGACATTCGCCCGCAGGAAGGTGAAGAGAGCGTCTTCCTATTTGTCGTCAAGGGTGGAGCTTATGGTAAAAGCTCCTCCCGTGCCATCCTCCTTGACAGAAACCTTCTTGGTTCCCGGCGGTGTGGCCCTGGACTTCTTGTTTCTGTCGGCGGAGCTCTCTGGCATGTCCTCGACGGGAGCGCTACACTCCGAAGAGGTGCGCTTGCCGGAGTGGGTGCCTGAGGTCTCACCGGTCTTCTTCTTTTGCCTTCCCGGGGCTCCAGCGGCAGGAGCAAGCGCCTTAGCAGTGGCGGCTGCTGCAACTGCTTGTTGGTAGAGTTGGTCAGCGCAAATTAGCGCATCCTTCTTGTCTGATGGGACGGTGATGATCGTCACAAGCCCCAACATCTTCAGGGTGTTGTAGGCGTAATGTGACGCCGCCATGAACTTGGCCAGCGCTGGGCGGCCAAGGATCCCGTTGTAAGGCAAGGGGATCTTGGCAACGTGGAACACAATCCTTTCTGGCCTGTAGTTCAGATCACTCCCAAAAGTCACAGGCAACGTGACCTTTCCCTTTGGTTGACTTCTTCCCGGGTTGACCCCTTGAAACGTGCCCGTCTCTTCGAGGTCTTCATCAGGAATCTGCAATTTCTCGATCACGGCAGGGGAGATTAAGTTCAGACCGGCCCCGCCATCGACTAGCATCTTTGTCACCTGAGGTTGCGTATTGTTGGTGAAACCAACAATGGAAAGCACCCGATTGCAGTAGTGCGATCAGGGTGATCCTCAGTGTCAAAAATGATAGGTGTGCTGGACCACTTCAGCGGCCTTTGGGCATCAAACGACGGTTCCACCGCTGTAATCTCACGCGCCCACTGTTTAAGCTGGCGGTGAGAGGTATGCAGCGAGGCGCCGCCATCGACGCACATGGCCTCTGTAGCTTTCTGAAATTCTTGGTCACCAGACTCATCATCCTCTTCGTGATCATCGTGTGGTGGCTTTTTGTCACGGCCCCGGGCGGGCCTCTCCTACTGTTTATCTTTGCCGCGACGGCCCGCCTGGCCATCACGCTTCTTGCCAGACCCCTCAGCACCGTCCTGGCCTTTCTCCTTGTCCCGCCTCTCATATTCAGCCCTCTGCTTCTCAGCAAGGAGCTCAACCTGTCGGCAGTTCTGGAGATCATGGCCTTTGGTGCGATGGATCTTGCAGTATTGCTTGTCGGAGTTTCCTGGCTTCTCGGCAGCCGCCAAGGCCCGGCAGGCGACACGTCCGGCAATTTCCTTGCCGGGGTCATCTGCCTTGGTTTTCTTGGCGGAGCCGGCGTCGTCAGATCCCTCGACGGCAAGCACAGCTTTACCTTTGCGCTTCCTGTTGCGGCGCCGGCCTTTCTTTGCCGGGGCGGCAATATCCTCATCTGAGGAGTCGGTTTCCACGCCGGCATCTTCGCCGGGGTACTTCCTTCCCTCTTCAGCTCGGGCACATCTGTCAGCAAGAACATAGAGTTCTGCCACATCTCTCACCTTGTTCATTGCCAGTTCTTCGCGCATCTTGCGGTTACGCACGTTCTGATGGAACGCGCTGATGATGGCGGCAGGGTGAACATCAGGGATATTGTACTGTACCCGGCTGAACCTCTGTATATACTTGCGCAGACTCTCGCCTCCCTTCTGGGGAATGACATGCAGGTCGCTTGCTTGGCCATGGGCTTGGTGACCTCCAGTAAAGGCGCCCACAAACTCATGGCACAAATCCGACCAGGAGGAAATAGAGTCTACTGGCAAGTGCATCAACCACGACATGGCATTGGGTTTAAGAGCCAATGGAAAGTAATTCGCAAGCACCTTATCGTTGCGGGCTCCGGCGGCTTGCATCGCGATGGTGTAGATGCTGAGGAACTCAGACGGGTGAGTCTTGCCGTTGTTGTAAGTGCATCTAGTGCCACCCCTAGTTGGTTTTGGAGTATTGACGACAAACCTAGTTGAGGGACTAATGTGTTTGTGAGAATTGCAGGAAAACACAGGTAGAAGTCCCTCATTGATTCGGTTTACTACCAGAGATGACCCCTAAAAATGAATGAAGACATTGAAGTCAAAGGTGGTATATGAAGATATTCACATTGAAGACTATGACAACAGAAGACACGTTATGAAGCCTATGGAACTCAAAGACTTAGATCTTTCGTAGTTGTTTTTATTTTTGTTGAGTCATAGGAACCACCGTACTGTTAAGTGGGGTCCAGGAGAACAAGTCAGAATGACTTAAGTGATGCCTAAATCAAAAACCTATGTCTTCGAGTGAAGACAATGAGAGCAAATCTTGTCCAGAGCCGGACAAGTCAGCTTTGCTTGTAGCCCAAGTAAAGTTGCCATGAGAGTTCGAAATCTGACCGTTGAGACACGTGTCAGTTCCTTAGTGACCCAGGGTCATTTCGGACAAATCAGGTCGGGTTGCCAAGTGGCTATAAATAGCCCACCCCCACAACCATAAACAGTTGGCTGCTCAGATTTCAGTGCATGGCTTTTGTCGTTTGAGAGCAACCCACCTCGAAGCCTTTGAGAGAAAATTCCCAGTAAGGAGAAAAGCCCTAACCACCCAGAGCCAGAGTAAATTGGGCATCACTTAAGTCTTCTTGTCTGTGTGATCTGAAGACTTATTACACTTGAGGACTGTGAATCCTCCAGACGGTTAGGCGTCGCGTTCAGAGCATCCAAGAGACATTGTGGATTGCCAGTGAACGAAGTCTGTGAAGGTTTGGGAGTCTACCTTGAAGACTTACCAGAGTGATTGGGCGAGGACTAAGTGACCTTAGCTCAAGGAGATTACGGTGAGGACTTGGTGTCCTGAACTGTGTGTTCAGGACTGGGTGTCCGGGACCGTGTGTCCTAAGGTTTAAATACCTAGCCGCTCCAACCAGACGTACAGTTGTCACAGCAACTGGAACAGGTCCAACATATCATTGTCCTTCAACGAGTCACTGGGTTTCATCTTCACTTCCTTCTCTTGCTGTTACTCATTGTGAAGTCATTGCGTGCTTGCTTTATCATTTGTCTTCACAACGTGAATGCATGATCTGTTTGGCTTCATAACTTCTTCCTACTTGATCCTCATTACACTGAAGCTGTTTGTCACTGTGCTTTCACTCTATTGAATACATGACCATGGCTGGCCTAGTGTAATCTAACTTCCGCTGCATAGTAATAGGCATAATCTTCACTGTTTGTCTTCATAACTCCCAAGATTTGAAGACTTTCATAAAAATCGCCTATTCACCCCCCTCTAGTCGATATAACGCACTTTCAATTGGTATCAGAGCAAGGTGCTCCCTTGTTCTGTGTGATTCGGTTTAACCACCTGGAGTTTCAGCTATGTCGACTGCCGGGATAATCAAAGTCTCCGCTGCGTGCGCCGTCTTCGATGGAACTGAATATCCCTACTTGAAGAATAAGATGCGCATGCATCTTGAAGCTATTGACGTCGACCTATGGTATGTCGTCGAGAATGGCGTTCCCAAGGCTGGAGAAGGTGTCACTACTGCTGATGTCAAGAAATTCGTTCAACTGGACTCTACTGCCAAGATCATCATCTGTGGTCATCTGACCAAAGGACAGTATGGCCATGTGAGTGCCTTGAAGACATCCAAACTAGTCTGGGACTGGCTCTCCAAGGTCAATGAAGGCATCTCAACCCAGAGAGATCAACGAATCAGTGTCCTTCACAATCTCTTCAACCGCTTAAAGCGAAATGACAATGAGAATGTCCAGCACACATTTGATAGACTCACTGACATCACAAATGAGCTTCAAGCCCTCGACGCCACTGAAATCACCAAACATGAAATCGTCAAAACGCTGCTGAGATCACTTGATAGTTCGTTTGACATCTTGGCCCTGATGATTCAAGAACGTCCTGATTTCAAGACACTCGATCCGTCTGACATACTTGAGAGGCTCAACACACACGAGTTTCAACTTTCTGAGAAAAGAGATATCTACGGTCCAAACTATGGGTGAACTCGCGCCTTGAAGGCAAAAGCTGTCTCCTCATCTGAAGAAGAATCTGACTGCAGTTCTGATGATCCTGAAGACATTGGAAGAGAACTTGCAATGCTAGTGAAGAAGTTCCAAAAATTCACCAAGAAGAAAGGCTTCAGAAAATCTTCACGATCAAGCTCAAGGAATGATGAAGCTTCTGCTCATGACTACAAGAAGAAAACATGTCACAAGTGCAAGAAAACTGGACACTTCATCTCTGAGTGTCCACAGTGGGACAATGAGAACAGAAGGAAGAAGAAGAGCAAGGAATATGATTCTGACGACAAGAAGAAGAAGAAATACTCAAAGTCTTCTTCCAAGTCTTCATCAAAGTCTTCATCACCCAAGAAGAGCTCATCTGGCAAGGCACGTGCGTTTGTTGGAAAGGAGATGGATTCAGAGGAGGAGTCCGCATCTGAGGAGGCAGGGGTGGAGTCTGAGGAGGAGTCTGATTCTGGCATTGCGAGTCTGGCTACAACATACGTCGCCAAGTCCATCTTCAACACTGAAGACAATGACTGCATCACCGACACCAACGCAAATGACAAGAACGACTCCACTCCTACCTACTGCTTCATGGCACGTGGTGCCAAGGTAAACACACGCACTACTCGCTATGAAACATCTAGTGACGATGACTCTGAATGTGATTCAAAACCTAGCTACAAAACACTTGCTAAAATTGCAACTGAACAACAGAAAGCTATGGAACATATTCAAAAACTGTTAGACAAAAGCGATGATCTGTTGGGTGCTGAAATGACTCGATCTGAATCCTTAATTGAAGACATAAAAAACCTTCACGTTAAGTATCAGGAACTTGAAGATCGTCATGATACTCTCTCAACAACTCATGAAAAGCTTTCCTATGATTATCTTCAAAGGAAGCAAGAACTTGAGAAATTGAGGGTGGCTCATGAAGATCTTCAAAAGGAAAACGAGTCACTTCGCTCCGAACAGATCAGTCCCGCTCAGGAAGGATTTGAACCACCATGTATTAAATGCATTGAGCGTGATAATGCTAATTCTGTTGCTGAATGTTCCACTTCTACTGCTGTTGCAATATCTTCAACTGTTGACGTGGTAACTAACCCCTCTGCTGAGGATACCACTGCTATTGCTGATGAGAATGCTATGTTGAAGACATTGCTTGAAACAGGGATGTACAAAAGTCTTAAAGGACATCAGACACTATGTGATGTCCTCAAGAAGCAGATCCTGAATCGAAACCCTAGGAAAGAGGGTGTTGGATTTGTGAGGAAAATCAATGCAGATGGCTCTTATTGGAAACCTGAGCAGTACCCCAAAACCACATGGGTTGCTGCAAAGGAACTTCCAGCAGATCCATCCAACTTATCTGGCTTCACTTGTGCTAACCCCATTATCATTGATGAATCCTTTGATGCAAACTATAAACTGTTTAAGAATCAGAATGGTGAAGTGTTTGCCAGGTACATTGGTACTAACTGCAGGAATGGATCGCCTATGAAGAAGATCTGGGTTTCCAAAAAGTGTCTGGAAAATCTTCCTGTGAATGTCTTCATGACACCTCACCTGAAGAAGACAAATCTCAGACCAAAGGCTTCATACGGTCCAATGGCTTCATACAAACAGAGGACTCACCTGAGTCACACTAACACAAATGTTTTGCAGGGAAACCATACTCAGGCACATGAGTATGAGAGCGGTTCATCGAACCATGTTCATGTGACCAAAAATTATTCTGCTTATTCCTATGAGTATTATTGTCCACCTGCTAGACTGTTTGCTAAGGCTTCAAAGCCAAAATTCTCAGATGCTGCACTTAGACTTATTGCTTCTAAGCCACCCTTGAAGATGTGGGTGGTTAAGAAAGCTTAACTCTCTTTTGCAGGGAAAGGTCTCCAGCAGAAAAACAAAATCTTCTGATGCTATTGCTGGGGACCTTAAAAATCTTGTAGGGCACAAGATAAAATGCCCGAATGGGATCAATATGTACTTCGTTCCTGAATCGCATGCTACTCTCCCTATTAGTCCTAATCTGGATTTAAGTTTTCATAACCCACTGTTTCGTCAAATGTTTATGCTTCACAATTCTCTTCATGAAGCCTATCCCCCTAACTATACTGTAGGGTACGACACCAGCGACTTCAAAATCTTCAGAATGGATTATTGACAGTGGGTGTACAAATCACATGACTGGCAGAAGAAGCCTTCTTATGGACTCAACATTACGTCCATCCGACAAGAGCCACATCACATTTGCTGACACTGGTAAAAGTAAGGTATTGGGTCTAGGTAGAGTTGCAATCTCAAAGGATCAACACATGGATAAAGTCATGCTTGTTGAATCCCTTGGCTTCAACTTAATTTCTGTCTCAATGCTTTGCGATCTGAATATGATTGTAATGTTTGGAAAATATCGCTGCCTGGTGCTAATGGAATCTGAAAAATCTCTAGTGTTTGAAGGGTATCGGAAAGGTGATTTGTACGTGGTAGATTTCTCAGCAGGACCACAACTTGCGGTATGCCTTCTTGCAAAAGCTTCAGAATGCTGGCTTTGGCATCGGAGGCTTGGGCATGCTGGCATGAGGAACCTCCACACCCTTGCGAAGAAGAAGCATGCCATAGGCATCGAGGGCGTCAAGTTCAAGAAAGATCATTTATGCGGTGCCTGTGAAGCAGGGAAGATGACAAGGGCAAAACATCCTTCGAAGACAATCATGACTACTACACAACCCTTCGAACTGCTCCACATGGATCTTTTCGGTCCCACTCACTACTCAACTTTTACTACTACTGCTTGCCTCTATGGCTTCATCATTGTTGATGATTACTCTAGATATACTTGGGTACACATAATCCTTTACAAGACTGAAGTGCAGGATGTCTTCAGACGCTTCGCCAATCGAGCTATGAACAATTTTGGCGCCAAGATAAAGCACATTAGAAGTGAAAATGGCACTGAATTCAAGAACACTGGCCTTGATAATATCTTGATACCTTGGGCATCACACATGAATTCTCAGCTCCGTACACGCCACAGCAGAATGGCGTCGTCGAACGCAAGAACAGAACACTCATTGAAATGGCCAGAACAATGCTAGATGAATACAAGACTCCAAGAAAATTCTGGACTGAAGCCATTGATACTGCATGCCATACAATCAATCGTGTTTATCTTCACAAGCTTCTGAACAAGACATCTTATGAACTCCTAACTAGCAAGAAGCCAAATGTCAGTTACTTCAGAGTATTTGGCGCAAAGTGCTGGATCAAGGACCCACATCACACCTCAAAGTTTGCACCAAAAGCACATGAGGGCTTTATGCTTGGATATGGAAAGGATTCACACTCCTACAGAGTCTTCAATCTCTTCCATTACAAAGTGGTCGAAACAGTGGATGTGCGGTTTGATGAAACAAATGGTTCACAAAGAGAGAAACCGCCAAATGTGCTAGATGAAGTCCCAGCTAGTGAATCAATCAAGCTTATGGGAACTGGAGAGATTATGCCTTCTGAAGCTCATCCTGAAGAAGAACTCATCATCTCAGCACCTGATCAACATGAAGACAATGCTCAGCATGAAGACATTCCTCCAAACAACAACGCAGATCAGCAAGAGCAAAGTCTTCGCCCTATACATCCTCGTGTTGCAAATGAAGTGCAGATTGACAGAATACTTGACAGCATCAATGCACCTGGTCCACTCACTCGTTCAAGGGCAACTCAGCTAGCAAACTTCTGTGGGCATTTCGCATTCGTCTCAATATCAGAACCCAAGAAAGTTGAAGAAGCCTTCATGGAACCTGAATGGATTCAAGCTATGCAAGAAGAGCTTCAACAGTTTGAGCTGAATAATGTATGGGAACTGGTTAAGCATCCCGATCCACGGAAGCACAACATAATAGGCACCAAATGGATATACCGCAACAAGCAAGATGAGCATGGTCAAGTTGTCAGAAACAAAGCTCGTCTCGTTGCTCAAGGATATACTCAAGTAGAGGGCATTGACTTCGATGAAACTTTTGCTCCTGTGGCTAGGCTTGAAGCCATACACATACTGCTGGCCTATGCAAATCATCATAACATACTTCTATATCAAATGGATGTGAAAAGTGCCTTTCTCAATGGCAAGATTGAACAAGAAGTGTATGTTGCACAACCACCTGGTTTTGAAAATCCAAAACATCCTGATATGGTATACAAGCTCAACAAGGCACTGTATGGCCTCAAACAAGCCCCTAGGGCCTGGTATGATACACTCAAGTACTTTCTGAAGAGCAAAGGATTCATACCTGGTTCCCTGGATCCCACTCTTTTCACGAAGACATACGATGGTGAACTGTTTGTGTGCCAAATATATGTGGATGACATTATCTTCGGCTGCACCAATCGGAAGTACAGTGAAGAGTTTGGATATATGATGCAAGAGCAATATCAGATGTCCATGATGGGGGAGCTGAAGTTCTTTCTTGGTCTTCAAATCCGACAACAGCGCAATGGCATCTTCATATCTCAAGAGAAGTATCTCAAAGATTGCCTGAAGAAGTTCGGTATGCAAGACTGCAAAGGCTTCACAACACCAATGCCAGCCAAACATCATCTAGGTCCTGACGACAATGGTAAAGAGTTCAATCAAAAGGTATACCGCTCCATGATTGGGTCTTTGCTTTATTTATGTGCATCTAGGCCAGATATCATTCTTAGTGTTTGCATGTGTGCTCGATTTCAAGCGGCACCAAAGGAGTCGCATCACTTAGCTGTGAAGCGAATTCTTCGATATTTGGCTCACACCCCAACTCTAGGATTATGGTATCCAAAGGGCTCAGAGTTTGATTTGGTTGGATTTTCGGATGCTGATTATGCTGGTGACAAAGTTGATCGCAAGTCTACATCAGGCACATGTCACTTTCTGGGACGATCACTTGTATGTTGGTCTTCAAAGAAGCAGAACTGTGTATCTCTCTCCACTGCTGAATCTGAATACATTGCTGCTAGATCTTGCTGCGCTCAGCTTCTGTGGATGAAGCAAACACTCAAGGATTATGGCATTCATCTGAAGCAAGTGCCACTTTACTGCGACAACGAAAGCGCCATCAAGATTGCCAACAACCCAGTTCAGCACTCGAAGACAAAGCACATTGAAATTCGCCATCACTTTCTCAGAGATCATGTTGTGAAGGAAGACATTGATATCATACACGTCAACACTGAAGAGCAATTGGCAGATATCTTCACCAAGCCCTTGGATGAGAAGAGGTTTTGCAAGTTACGGTGTGAGCTAAATATCTTGGAATCCTCAAATGTCCTGTGATCAGGCACACATCCTAACACTTATGCATATTGATGACTTAGATGTGCAACGCACAAAGTAAAGTATATCTTCAATCAATGAAGACATACATTCTAAGTGTGAATACATTAATATGGAATTTGACTTCAGAGCACCACATAATTGTGCGCCGTGTCTGGGTCTAATACTTCCTATACGGTGGGTAACGCCACCACCAAACGTTCCATTTTGAATTGTTTAACTCATGGCGTTACCTTGCATTATCTTCACATTGGTTTGGCTTTGAACTTAACATGTCTTCATGATTATCTTCACTACGATGATTATATATATATATATATATGCTCTAAGTGTTCTGTCCTCTACAGCATTCACTTATAGCTATGTCTTCTTGGTTGAATCTTTTAAACTAAGTGAATGTGATCGGACCCTAACCTCTCTATGCTTTCTATCTCAAACTCTATCTATCCAAGTCATATGCATTCTGTTGAAACTGTCGAATGTCTTCACTGTGTCCTTGTCAGCTGAAGACATAGAGACAACCATAAAAGTCCGTTTTTAATGCTCATTCCTCCACATAAGATCCGGAGAAGCAGGAACGACCGCCCGACAATTTAGGCGTGTGTGGGACGTGGAACAAACCCCAAACTTCCGCTAACTGGCCACGCGTGCCTCAAATGCGAACCGCCAGGGGCACCTGCGTAATAGCACAGTGCCGCCTCTGAGTCTATAAATTCACACTTACCGCAGTCATTATCTCCTTCTTCCATCGTCGCACGAACCCTAGCGCCACCGCTAGCACTCGACGACGCCCGAGACGAAGCGCTTCGCTGCCGCAACCTCTCCAACGCCGTCCTCACGCCGACCGCGGACATCGTCCTCTCCGCCGTCGCCGTAGGTGTTTTCCGTCGCCAAGTTAGGGCACGGAGGACTGAACTGCTCGGCATCAACTTCCTTCCGTCTAGCAGTTCCAGTGTGGTAAATAAAACTTCTTTTTACAGCCTCTTTTGATCTCTTGGTTCTGTCACTTTCAACCATAAGAAGTTTCTCTTCACACCAGTTAGATCTCTCGCTGCATCTCATAACATGCCTAGTATATTCACTTGTGCTTCATAAAGTAGTTAGATTCCTCACTTGTACTGATCTATGGGTTCGTACAAATCTGGAACCAACTTCTTATCTAGAAGTGAATGTCTTCGCACAATGAGGTCAATGTCTTCTAAACTGATTAATCTTCAAAACCTTCTGAGAATGCATATGACCTCTTCCCCTTCCCTCGCACCTTAATGCTGTCACAGGTACATGTCCGTGGGAGAATCCTTCGGTTCTCATAGTCTGCATTCATTTGCAGAATTCCTACAGCATCACATAAACTCTCCTGAAGCCAGTTCCTGTTTGTCCAGAAAAAGAAAGCCTTTGAAGCCTTTGAAAGTTTTGAAGCCTTTCAAGTTAAAGTTTATGGCTTCAGTTGCAGCAGCAAGAAAGGGGGCAGACAGAGACGTGAGGGAACTTCCAAGGATCTGCCTGAAGACTTGGCAGAAATGTACAAAACAGATCCAGAAGAGAGCTATGGGCAGTGCAAAACCCGAATCCAATGGATTCGACGCTATTGGGCAGAACAGTGGTTCAAATACAACTTCGTCACCCAGGAGTATGCTGAAAAGAATGCAATCAAGAGTCCATGGGGGGATATCTTATACAAGAACCTTGTACCCAGAACCAGAGATGAAGCCATTGCTCAAGACTTCTACCCATGCATGGTCCGAGGACCACAGCCTGATGATGCACATCCGTCATCACTTCTCTGGTGTCGTGACGACAATCTCTTCAAACGCAACTTTCAGTTTGCTCAACAGTGTGCGAAGCTAAACAAGAAGAAATTTGGGCTTGACTTCAATCCTGGTCCCTCCTCACCAAGGGCAGATGGCACACGCGACGCGGAACCCAATATCATCGGTTCGTTTGCCAATCTTGAGGGCCTGATCAGCCACATCTTAGTCCAAGGGACTGCTGTGAATGACCCTCCAGCTGATTCTGAGTCTGATGAAGCTCCTGCTATGCCGAAGCCAAAGCAGACAAAGAAACCAAAAGCTTCGAAGCCGGCCCCTGCCTCAAAAATCTCAAGGGCGAAGCCATTGAAAACTGCACCTCCTGAAGTCAGTGTGCAGTCTGAAGATGTATCCCGCATCTCCAAGCCCCTGAAGGATAAGGAGCCCCAGCAACACACAGGCAAAGAGCTCACTGCTGCTACCATTCTGCGTAGTGAAGCCATTGATCTATCAAGCGATGAAGATCTGGGCGATGACGCACTAGAACAGCTCATCAAAAGCAAGGAGGAAGCGGAAATCTTCAACAATCTGCCTCTCTTTGATGTCGTCATCATCCACAGCTTCATCGATGAATGGTTTGACACACCAGATATAAGCTTCAATGATCTGCAGCTGCCTGTTGGACTCAGCGTCGCCTTCCAAGGCGCAATTGCTTCAGAACTGGCCATTGCTCAGCGCATTGTTGAGCTGAAGCAGAAAATTGATCACGAAAAAGCTCAGTTCAAGAAGCACATGGCCAGTCTCAGCGTGCAGGAAGTGAGAAGCTTCAAAATCATGCTGCATGATCTCAAAGAAAACTTTCTGAAGAAGCGTGCTGAAGCTCAAGGCTCGCGTGAAAGGATGAAGTCATTGGCTGACAAATGTGTTCAAGCCTACAACGAGGCTGAAAAGCGCAAGGCACTTGGGCGTCCAGGCATCGACCCCAAGATGGCCGCAAAGAAGAAGAAGCAGCCTGCTGTGAGTGAACCAGAGGCATCAAGACAAGCAGCCACTTCCATTGTCTTCCCAACCGCCACGACTGGCTCGAAGCCAAAGAGCCGGTCAACAGCTTCAGAGCTAAAGAAGACAAGAGCTGCAGAAGCTGAAGCCAGAAAAAGGAAGAGCTCTGAAGCCTCTCCTTCTGCCCCCAGTAAAAAAGAAGCGCAAGACTAAGAAATCTAGAGCTGCTCCCACAGAGCCCTTGATGGTTGAACCCCTTTCTGTCATTCACCCCAATGCAGAAAGAAGACTAACAGTTCATGAGCCTGCTCCCACAGAGGCACTTGACGCTGAAGATATTCCAGCAGCCGACCCACTAGCTGCTGAAGACATTGGTCATCAGGACAATGTGCAAGGTGATGCAGCCCTTCCTCAGCTTGAAACAAGCGAACCCATCAGCATTGGTCGTCCTCTGACGCCAATGGCACAAGATGAGTCATGGGCGGATCGCCCTCAGGAGGAAGAAGACTTTCAGGCCCAGCCCACTCCGACATCACAAGCGTCGTCTGCGTTCCGTAGGCTTCGCAAAGGTCCACGGCCTCAAGTCCAGTCTGCAGAAATTCCGGCTGCATCAGCCGAAGACAATGAAGAAGCACCTCCAGAACTCACTCCCTCGCTCCATCAAGATGCAGTTCCCCCAGAGAACGTGCCTGAAGATGTCCCTCAAACTACTAACACTGAAGCCAATGTGGAGCCCGCCCCACCAAATGCTTCAGCGGACAGCGAAGCCACTGAGCCAGACACTTCAGTTCCTGAGTCTGCTGCAGGTCCACAATTTGACTATCACATAGAGCACATGCCTCATGTACAGAAGCCAGTCCCAAGGCTTCCAAGGTTCCCAGGTCCTGCATCAGCACCTGGCTCCTTTGATGTAAACAGCTTCAAGGCAGACAACACATTTTTCGATAGCTCCAAGAACCCCTATTCAAGGGAAAGGATTGTATCTGATAGGTTCTGGAGCTATTCACAGCACAGCTATTATTCTTGCATCTTATACAACCAAGGTCGCATCTTCCCACACAAGCGCCTTGAGGTTGAAGCTATTGCTGGTCTGCCATGTCTTGAGGAAGCTTTGGACTGCTTCAGGCAAGTGGGTCTGCTGCCGTTCGTGACTGATGAAGAGCACTGGAACGAAGAGCTTCTGCTTCAGTTTTATGCCACTCTCCACATCAAAGGCTACAACAGAGATCCTAAGACTTGGATCCTGGAGTGGATGACCGGAAATGTCCATCATGAAGCCAATGCATTCAATATCATTGAGCTCACTGGCCTGCCCACTCTAGGCGAATTCTTCGAGGAAGGGTGTCAACTTCATTCTGAAGCTATTGAGAGCATATTTCAGAGACCTGAACCCAATATGAGTCAGATGCTCTCAATGATGAAGCCATTGCCTCAAGATGCACCCTATCCAACTGAGTTCTTCGTTGAAGACCTAGAGTACCTGCCCAGGACCATATATCATATTATCCGGCGGACTCTCTGGCCCATTAAGGGACACTCTCCACATGCCAAGATTGAGGGTGCAATGAAGACTCTCATATTCTATATCATGCATGGCAAATGCTTCAATGCACAGGATCTTTTCATACGACAACTTGCTGCGTCAGGCTCGGACTTATTTGGTCTAAAAATCTATGCCCCTTGGGTGATGAGGCTGATCAAACTGCACTCTACAATTTCGTATCAACCCTCAGCCCGAAACCATCGCATCTTCCTGCCAGATGTGGATATCTCTACTGAAGCAATATACCCTGAGCCTGCCAAGCAACCAATAAGTCTTCAGAATGCCGAACACCAGAGCTTCACGCAGAATGTTGAAGGTGTTGAAGCCATGTCCAGGGTCTATCCTATGGCTGGCACTACACATGCACCAACATCAATTGAAGCCACAGATAGCACAAACGCTCCAAGACCCAAGAAGCGTGCTCGTGTCCTCACTGACCGAGAGCTTCTTGTGGCCCTTCACCAAAAGCAAGATAGGCATCACGACTGGCTGAAACGTCAGATGAAGAGCCTCTTGGTGGATGTCAACCGTCTTCGAAACCTGGCCACCAAGAATGCCTTCGTTACGCATGAGACTTGCCGTTGTACGTGGAAAGGGCTCTCAATGATCTGCACTGAAGCTGAACTTGTAGAGGATGGCTTCACAGAGCGCTTCAAATTTGACACCACACCTCCTAGGAGGGCTGTGATGCGCAACACACCGTCACTTGAAGACTCTGAGTATTCCTCATCTGCTGCCACCGTCACTGCGAGGATCATTGATGAAGATGATGATGCTACTTCACCACCACCCGCTTCAGCACCTCAAAGCTCAGCACCGCCAAACAACTCCACCGACCCTGCTGCGCCTGGGAACGCGTAGAAAACTCTATGTCTTCAAACCTTTTTGGTTATTCCTGACAAAAGGGGGAGAAGCATATGATGTTTATAGTCTTCAAGCGGGTCAATATGGGCGGGTGCCTTGTTTTGTTATACTTGCTTCGTGTTTGCAACTCTTGTTTTGCTTCATTTGGTTCTTTTGAGTTGTAAACACTAAAACTCGATGGTCGTCTGCTACTTGTTTTACCACTCCTTTTGCGAAGATAAATTCTGCATGTGTGACGATAAATTCCGCACTCATCTCATTCTGCAGACGTCCATTTTCCATTATGCATGTTATTATCTTCATATACTTTCACATGCATAGTAGATTGTCATCATAAGCTGAAGCTGATCTCCACAAGTACAACCTGCCATGTGCATTTGCATTCCAAAAGCAAATTAACTTATATGCACATCTTTAGGGGGAGCACTTGCAACTTATGATGACAATTCCTTTACAGACTTCACACTTTATATTCCCCGTTGAAAACTTCAACTAGTTTGTCATCAATCACCAAAAAGGGGGAGATTGTAAGTGCATCTAGTGCCACCCCTAGTTGGTTTTGGAGTATTGACGACAAACCTAGTTGAGGGACTAATGTGTTTGTCGGAATTGCAGGAAAACACAGGTAGAAGTCCCTCATTGATTCGGTTTACTACCAGAGATGACCCCTAAAAATGAATGAAGACATTGAAGTCAAAGGTGGTATATGAAGATATTCACATTGAAGACTATGACAACAGAAGACACGTTATGAAGCCTATGGAACTCAAAGACTTAGATCTTTCGTAGTTGTTTTTATTTTTGTTGAGTCATAGGAACCACCGTACTGTTAAGTGGGGTCCAGGAGAACAAGTCAGAATGACTTAAGTGATGCCTAAATCAAAAACCTATGTCTTCGAGTGAAGACAATGAGAGCAAATCTTGTCCAGAGCCGGACAAGTCAGCTTTGCTTGTAGCCCAAGTAAAGTTGCCATGAGAGTTCGAAATCTGACCGTTGAGACACGTGTCAGTTCCTTAGTGACCTAGGGTCATTTCGGACAAATCAGGTCGGGTTGCCAAGTGGCTATAAATAGCCCACCCCCACAACCATAAACGGTTGGCTGCTCAGATTTCAGTGCACGGCTTTTGTCGTTTGAGAGCAACCCACCTCGAAGCCTTTGAGAGAAAATTCCTAGTGAGGAGAAAAGCCCTAACCACCCAGAGCCAGAGTAAATTGGGCATCACTTAAGTCTTCTTGTCTGTGTGATCTGAAGACTTATTACACTTGAGGACTGTGAATCCTCCAGACGGTTACGCGTCGCGTTCAGAGCATCCAAGAGACATTGTGGATTGCCAGTGAACGAAGTCTGTGAAGGTTTGGGAGTCTACCTTGAAGACTTACCAGAGTGATTGGGCGAGGACTAAGTGACCTTAGCTCAAGGAGATTACGGTGAGGACTTGGTGTCCTGAACTGTGTGTTCAGGACTGGGTGTCCGGGACTATGTGTCCTAAGGTTTAAATACCTAGCCGCTCCAACCAGACGTACAGTTGTCACAGCAACTGGAACTGGTCCAACATATCATTGTCTTCAACGAGTCACTGGTTTCATCTTCACTTCCTTCTCTTGCTGTTACTCATTGTGAAGTCATTGCGTGCTTGCTTTATCATTTGTCTTCACAACGTGAATGCATGATCTGTTTGGCTTCATAACTTCTTCCTACTTGATCCTCATTACAGTGAAGCTGTTTGTCACTGTGCTTTCACTCTATTGAATACATGACCATGGCTGGCCTAGTGTAATCTAACTTCCGCTGTATAGTAATAGGCATAATCTTCACTGTTTGTCTTCATAACTCCCAAGATTTGAAGACTTTCATAAAAATCGCCTATTCACCCCCCTCTAGTCGATATAACGCACTTTCAGTTGTACTTTTCGCCAACGTCAGGTTTGAAGGTGCGGTGAGTGGGCCACTGGAACTGCCGCAGCTCACGGGTAAAAGCCAGACAACCTACCTCGTAAGGTAGGCCTCCAGGGCTCTCCGGGGCCGGGTGGTTCACAACAGGCCCTGCTCGCCTGTCTGACTGGTGGCGCGCTCCGCGCCGGCGCTCGATAGTGGTTCGAGCGTCTTCATGGACTCGTTCTCGAAGAACTTGGCGCTGGTCACAGTGGGTCCACAGGTCAGACGATGCTATGGAGATGTCGTCGCCCGCAACGTCGCGACTAGCCGGCGTCCGCGGTACCGGATGGGGAAGAGGTGAATGCACCATGGTCGCGGCGCCGCCGGCTTTTCCGCCACTGGTCCGCGGGACTCCATCGTAGCGTCGACCCGGGGGCCCCACCGGACTTGGTTCGTCTTTGTTGGCCACCGCAACAAGGCGTCGGATAGTGGCTCTCCATTCGTCGAGTTTCCCCGTAGTGGGAGGAAAGTCGAGGAGCAACTGCGCGCGCGAGGGCCTCTGCTGGCGTCGGTGGCAGCGAAACCTGCACGGATCGCGACGCGCTTCGACTTCTGACCATGTCAGAAGGAGCTCTATCACGACCCCGCGGTCGCATGCCGTTTTCACCAGCGCCTCGGCGAGTGGGCAGGTCTTCTACGTCCCGGGAGTGGCGCTCGGGGCTCTTCCCGCGGCGACGCCTGGGATCTTCGGCGTGATTACGCCGTTCGTCGCGCGCTGCCTGGGAGGAGCGCGCTGTTGGCGCCGGCGTGGGAGTCTTGGAGGCCCTTGCGTCGCCTTCGGGCGGGGCGGCGATGACCTTGGAAGGCCCCGCTCCACCCGCGAAGGGCTTGGCTCCGCCTTTGGATTTGGCGACGTGTGGCCCGTTACCAGGCGCACAAACATCGCCACCTCCCAAACTCCGGCTGCTGGGATGGTGTTGGTGTTTGCGAGCAGCGCCCCGGGTCCTTTCTGCGACCAGTCCGCTGCTCCCCCGCGTCGGGACGGGCTGTCCGGCTTCCGACTGGCCAACCGCCACCGTCGTCTTCTTTTTGGGTGCCATGATGATGAAGAAGCGCCGAACTAACTGCTAAAGCCGATTCTCACAACTGCGCCCCCTACCTGGCCCGCCAAAGATGTCGGTGGGAATGACACCTATGGGATCACAAGAATCCCTACTGTGGTTAGCAGGGCGTGGGGTCGTGAGAAGAGCGGATCAAACAGATAGCACACGGTTCGTTTATCCAGGTTCGGGCCGCGAGGATGCGTAAAACCCTACTCCTGCTTTGGTGGATTGTATATCTCTGTTCTTGAGCTAGCTATGGGGCGTGTGGAGCTCCAAAAAGCCAAATCCTTCCTCTGGTCGCCTCAGGCCTCCTTTTATAGAAAAAAGGGGTTGCCACAGTGGCACACAGGAGGTGGAAAGGGTACAGTGCTGCGAGGTTATCCTTCGCATCACATGACAAGGTGCATTCAATGCGTCTTGCTTAGGTGTCCTTGCTTTATCGGGGACGGGAGAGAAACCTGTCTCATCCGTCGCCGCTCCTTCTTGTGTCGACACGCGCCCTGGCCAGCGACGCCTGCGATGCCATGTAGGCAGGCAGGCAGCTGAGGTGGCGCAGTGGTGGGTCTTCACGAAGATCTGCATGCCGCCACGCGGGTGCCTGCCCAGCTGGTTGGGTCGGCAGCTGCATGCATGTGGTGGTGGAGGTTTAGTCGGCGTGGGCCTGATGGTGGCCCTGCGGGTGTCCTCGGCAAGGGCCTTGCCGGGGCCCCGGCAAGGGTCTTGCCGAGGCGCCTGCTGTCATCCCCGGCAAGGCGCTTGCCGGGGGCCTTGTGGTCTTCCTCGACTGGGTTCCCACCAAGGGTTGTCGTCTCCTTAGTGCGTACCTGATCTTGATTGTCTTCACAAAGATCTGCATGCCGCCACGGGGATGTCTCCCGAATCCTTGCCCTTTTGGGGGCAGTGGAATCAAGGGTGATTTGCTCCGTAGGCGCGGGACGAGTCGCCGCGGCAAGGGTCTTGCCGGGGCTGCTAGAACTGTCTCCCGGCAAGGATCTTGCCGGGGGAGTCCGCTTCGTCCCCTTTGCTCTTCGTGGTCTTGGCCTTGGAGTCGTTCTAGTTCTCTTGAGCTTCGGTCTTACCCTGGCTCACCTCCCTTGCCTTGCTTGGTGTGGTGGTATCCGCGGCTCAGACTGCCCGTGCACAGTTATAGGGGTACAAAAAGTGTACCCCTCTTTTTGTACACCAACAAGTACATTCTAGTCGTGACTTGGAAATTAAGATGGTCAAATAGATGCACCATAAGTATGAGGTACGTCCTCCGACTTATATAAGTTATATATCCTGCCAGCCCCCAGTCTTCTGATTATGATAGGATTGAAAGATCTGTAGACTTTAAAAACTTTACAAGCTTCTATCCTAGACTCCCTCCAAGTCCGGTTTACAACTAAACCGGATGCTGATAGTAGCATAACTTTGCGTTTCTAGTCCCCAAGGGCCGGTTTAATCAGTATGAATGAGCCGGTCCTATTGATCATTGTAAAAGAATAGAACTAAACTGTATAGCCCCCATGACTCGACTGAGATTGTTGATAGCTCACTCGGCTCATCTTTAGGAAGAAACAAGCAATATGCATTAGCCCCCAAGTGACAAGTGTTGTTGCTTGCAAAACACTTGGGACTTTAGAAAATCCATTTCCGTTGAAAAAAATGCGTTGACAGACATTAGCCCCCAAGTGCCAAGTGGTTTCACTTGCAAAGTGCTTGTGACTTAACTGTTGTAATCCGCCTTGAAATATGTTTGATAAACTTGTGCTTTATGCAAGCTGCTACTGCTGAACTAGAGTCTCAACTGAACGATGCCAATACTCGGCTGGTGGCTCAAGAAAATGAGATCTGGAAAGCTAAATCAAAATTCCAGTTCAGTGTGTCTGAGTCGGAAAAATTGAAGACCAGTTTGGCTGATGATAAAAAGGCTTGGTTAAGTTGGAAAAATTGATAACCGGTTTAAAACATCGTGTGTCTCAGATGGTTTCTGCTATCTTTAGTAAGTTCCCATGTTATTTATCCAAAGTAAGTTTTTTTCTTCATAATGTAAGCCGCCACTTAACCAATCTTTGAAATTTTTCAGGTCCCAGGAGCAGCAACCTTAGCCAAGACACACTGGTGAAGCTCAAGGCAGTGTATACTCTTGTTGAGCAATTATACACTGGAGCTCAGCAGTCTCTTGCTACTATCTCCGCAATGAATCAAGGACCAAATCTGTTAAGTGATGTTTTGAACAAACTATCCATCTTACCCACCAGGTTTCAGGAAATCAAACGGTCTTGTGCTAGAGCTGGAGCTGTAACAGCCTTGAGCCGTGCCAAAGCATGGGTACCCGAACTAGACCCGACAGATGTAGCTAGTGGGTATCCTAGTGTGAAGGAAGATGGAACCTCTTTTGACCAACAAGACTTTGCCACCTGTGTCAAAGAGATTTGTCCGCATGCAACAATCATCGCTGAAGAGACCAATCTCACCAAGTACCAGCCGGCTTACGATGCAGATAATCAGAAGATGCAGACTCCTTCGTATAAAGTGATGGATTTAATTCCACCGATTCGTAAGCACACTTTCGCCCCTGATATTGACCTGCCTGATCTGATTGACGACGAAGCTGAATTCGTCGCCTTGCATGGCTTTGGCTGGTGCAAACCCAACTTATAGACGGTGGAGGAGGAAGATGAACCGGCAAGGGATGAATCACAACCTTCAAGCCAGCCAGGCCAAGATTCATGAACCATGGCCGATTTATCATCAGCTTTCTTTAAAAACATTTACCCTTTTGGGCACCAATCGCCTTGTAATAGGCTAGCTTTAAACTCTTATTCTGCTATGCCATCATGCATATTTGTTGTGCATGACACTATTCATCCGCCATGTTAAGATATGCCATGTATGATGTATGATATTAGCAATTTTGAATCTGTTCCTGCATACAACAGGTGAAAAGTGTACTGGGGGTTTACCGCTGGATGGGTTATAATGCCCGATATAAACCATAGGAAACTATCACAGTTTATAACCAAGGTTGAACTAATTATAACCATATATGATTGAAAAAATTTCATACCTTTGATATTTGATCACATTGTTGGTTTACCAAGCTAGTGGAGTAAGGGTGATAACCCAAAATTTGAGCACTGGTAATTATCAAAGATTGCCGGTTTAAAAATAAAGTCGGGCCGGGTTAATAAACACCGGATATCATCTTATCTCAAACTGGTGACTTATAGTCAAAGCGAGGCGGGGTTAATAAACATCGGTGAATTATAATCATAAATCTTTATAAGCCTCATCAAATAAACCTCAAAAAAGAAAACCTGTCAAATAAAAACAAACGAAAAACGAGGCTTTTCATGGGCTGCCAGGCCGAAAATTGAGTGCTTTCACGGGCCGCACAGCCACTGAGTTAAACCTATATACAAACCTTATAAGATGGACCTCACATAACCAATTGTCATTTTAACTTTGACAAGTTCAGTGTCTACATAAGATTGACTTGTCAAACATTCGGCGGGTCATTCCAGGATTACCTGGGCAGAGTGGCTTACTTAAAAAGGCAGGATAACCCAGGGTTTTAGGTGAATACACCTAGCTTCCATGCCTGGCTTTTAAGCCTATTAGAAGGGTTATAAGAACTCTTTGTTCTTTAGAACAAAAAAGCCCCCAAGTAATATTTTGAGTTGTGCTCAAGGGGCACCTATGTTTGAGTTGTGCTTTTGCAACAGACTCTCTTTGGTCCCTTTAACTTGGGTAAAAGCCCCCAAGATTATTTTTTGTGTGTGTGGCCAATAAGCCGCATCAAAGGGTAATCATAACTTCGCTCTGTAAAGCAAAAGCCCCCAAGTGACCAAAAACTCATTATTTAAAAGAAAAGCGATAGAGACCCTGCTTTAGCAGGGATGCCGGTTTATTATATTGATCATAATATTTACATTGTCAAAAATATGTACATCAAAAGAGCCAGTGGCTCAAGTGTAGTAAGGCCTAAGATGAGCAATATTCCACGGCTGACGGGTCTCTTCCTCCGACGTGCATGAGTCCTTGTGGTCTCAAACATCGATAAGGTAATATGACCCGTTGTTCAGATTCTTGCTGACCACAAAGGGTCCTTCGCAAGGTGGGGATAACTTGTGCATATCAGGCTGATCCTGGATTAGCCGGAGCACCCGATTGACTTCTTGGAAAGTTCTGGTTTTAACCTGGCGGCTGTGGTAACGGCGCAGATCTTGCTGGTAAATCGCTGAACGAGCCGCCATGATGTCACGCTCCTCATCCAATAGGTCAAGTGCTTCCTGACCTGCTTTTTCATTGTCAGCTTCAACATAAGCCGCCACACGAGGTGAGTCATGACGGATGTCACTAGGGAGAACTGCCTCTGCTCCGTAAACCATGAAGAAAGGCGTGTATCCCATAGATCTGTCAGGGGTGGTATTAATGCTCCATAACACGGAAGGTAACTCCTCCACCCAACAACCCGGCGTCCTCTGCAGGTGAACCATAAGTCGGGGTTTGATGCCTCTCAAGATCTCTTGATTGGCTCTCTTAGCTTGACCATTAGATTGGAGGTGAGCCACTGACGATACATCAGGCCGGATATGCTCACGTTGACAAAATTCTTCCATAGCACCTTTAGAGAGATTAGTGCCATTGTCTGTTATGATGCTGTGTGGAAAGCCAAAATGAAAGATCACCTTCTTCATGAATTGAACCGCCGTCGCTGCGTCACACCTACTGACTAGCTCTGGCTCTACCCACTTAGTGAACTTATCAACCGCCACCAAAAGGTGGGTCTTCTTGTCCTTGGATCTTTTGAAAGGTCCAACCATATCAAGCCCCAAACTGCAAATGGCCAAGTAATTGGAATCATCCTCAATTCTTGAGCCGACACATGAGCTCGTCATGAAAATTTCTGACATCCATCACACCTGCTGACCAGGTCCTCCGCATCAGCATGAGCTGTTAGCTAATAAAACCCATGATGAAAAGCTTTAGCCACGAGCGATTTTGAACCGGCATGATGACCACAGTCTCCATCATGAATCTAACACAGGATCTCACAGCCTCTTCCAGAGAAACATAACGTTGAAACGCCCCTGTGAAACTACGATGATGTAGCCCTCCATTAACAATTGTCATTGACTTAGACCACCGGGTTATCTACCTGGCTAAGCTTTAATCCTCAGGTAACTTGCCTCGGGTCATATAAGCCAAATAAGGGACTGTCCAATCCGTAATTACATAGAGCTGCCACCAACTGAGCTTCCAGGTCAGGAATAGCCAAACCCTCTTCTGTAGGTAAATTGACCGACGGGTTATGCAGATCGTCAAGAAAGACATTATGCAGCATCGGTTTACGTTGAGAACCCAACCGGCTTAAAGCATCCGCTGCTTCATTTTTTCTCCGATCAACATGCTCAACTTGATAACCCTTGAAGTGACCAGCAATAACGTCAACCTCTCGTCAATAAGCCGCCATGAGTGGGTCCTTAGAATCCCAAGTACCAGAGACTTGCTGAGCCACCAAATCTGAGTCACCAAAGCACCTAACCAAGCTTAAGTTCATCTCCTTAGCCATCCGAAGACCGTGAAGCAAGGCTTCATATCCAGCTGCATTGTTAGTACAAGGGAACATCAAACGGAGAACATAACAAAATTTATCACCTCGAGGGGAAGTGAGCACAACTCCAGCCCCCGAGCCCTCCAATTGCCTGGACCCATCAAAGTGAATAGTCCAGTATGTGTTATCTGGCTTTTCCTCGGGCATCTGCAGCTCTGTCCAGTCATTGATGAAATCCACCAGCGCCTGAGACTTGATGGCTGTGCGAGGCATATATTTCAAACCATGAGGACCAAGCTCAATGGCCCACTTGGCTACTCGACTTGTGGCTTCTCTATTCTGAATAATGTCCCCTAAAGGAGCAGAACACCCTAGAAAATATTGCTTAAGCTTCCGGCTGGCCACGAACACCCCATATACAAGCTTCTGCCAGTGCGAATATCTCTGCTTGGACTCAATAAGCACCTCACTGATGTAGTAAACCGGCCTTTGAACCGGATATTCCTTGCCTGCCTCCTTTCGTTCCACCACAATGGCTACACTAATAGCCCGGCTATTAGTAGCCACATATAACAACAAAGGCACTTTATCAACAGGGGCAGCAAGCACGGGTGGCTCAGCCAGCTGTTTCTTCAAGTCCTCAAATGCTGCATTAGCGGCATCACTCCAGACAAAGTTATTTGTCTTTTTCATCATCTGATACATAGGGATGGCCTTCTCTCCCAACCGGCTAAATGCTGCAATACGACCCGCCAGATATTGCACATCATTGACACACACAGGTTTAGCCAGAGAAGTGATGGCTTTGATATTCTCTGGTTTAGCTTCAATGCCCCTGTTAGACACCAAAAAACCCAAGAGTTTGCCTGCCGGCACACCAAAAACACACTTGGCCGGGTTAAGCATCATTTTATAAACCCGGAGATCATCAAAAGTTTCCTTTAAATCATCTATCAATGTCTCTTTCTCTCTGGATTTCACCACAATATCATCCACATAAGCATGAACATTGCGCCCAATTTGATCATGAAGGCAATTTTGCACACATCTCTGATAAGTCGCCCGGGCACTCTTGAGTCCAAAAGGCATAGTCATATAGCAGAAGGCTCCAAAGGGAGTTATGAAAGCCATCTTCTCCTGGTCCTTAACTGCCATCTTGATCGGATGATAACCGGAATAAGCATCCAAAAAACTCAAACGCTCACAACCCGCCGTAGCATCGATAATCTGATCAATATGAGGGAGAGCAAAAGGATCAGCCGGACGCCTTGTTTAAATCCGTGTAGTCCACACACATTCGCCAAGTGCTGTTCTTCTTAAGTACTAGCACCGGGTAGGCCAACCACTCAGGATGGAAAGCTTCGACGATAAACCCGGCTGCCAAGATCCGGGCCACATTCTCTCCAATGGCCTTCCGCCTCTCTTCATTAAACCTACAGAGAAACTGCTTAACCATCTTAAATTTTGGATCAATATTAAGAGTGTGCTCAGCGAGTTCCCTCGGTACACCCGACATGTCTGAAGGCTTCCATGCAAAGATGTCGCGGTTCTCATGGATGAACTCGATGAGCGCGCTTTCCTATTTTGGATCCAGATTAGCACTGATACTGAACTGCTTGGATGAATCACCAGGAACAAAATACCTTCTTGGTATCATCCGCCGATTTAAACTTTAAGACCGGATCATGCTCTGTAGTTGGCTTTTTCAAAGATGTCATATCCGCCGGATCAACATTCTCCTTATAGAATTTTAACTCCTCCGTTGCACAAACCGACTCAGCATAATCCGCATGATCTTCCTCGCATTCTAGAGCTATCTTACGGCTCCCATGCACTGTAATGGTCCCCTTGTAACCCGACATCTTGAGTTGCAGATAAACATAACAAGGTCGTGCCATGAACTTGGCATAAGCCGACCGTCCAAACAGAGCATGATACGGGCTGTGAATCTTGACTGCTTCAAAGGTCAATGTCTCTGACCTAGAGTCATGATCATCTCCAAAAGCAACTTCCAGAGCTATCTTACCAACTGGGTACGCCGACTTACCAGGCACCACGCCATGGAAAATAGTGTTTGACAGCTTAAGATTTTTATCAGTTAACCCCATGCGACGAAAAGTTTCATAATAAAGGATATTGATGCTGCTCCCTCCGTCCATGAGTACCTTGGTAAATTTATACCCTCCGACCTGAGGTGCGAGCACCAAAGCCAAGTGACCCGGATTATCAACCCGGGGCAGGTGATCTTCCCGACTCCACACAATGAGCTGCTCAGACTAGCGTAAGTAACAGGGAACCTCCGGATCAACGGCATTGACTGCCCTCTTATGAAGCTTCAGGTCACGCTTACATAAGCTAGTGGTGAAGACATGATATTGTCCACTATTCAACTACTTCAGGTTGCTCTGGTAACCAGACTGTTGCTGCTGTTGACTCCCCTGACTACTCTGCCGATTGTAACAACCATTACCTTGATTTCCTTGGAATCCAGAGTTAGAGCCGCCACCGCCATAACCCGGACCGTGAGAGCCGGATGCTGAACCGCCACCTGGCCCATGAATGTCCTGAAAAAGATTGGAAATATTGTACTCCTTCATAATGTAACAATGCTTCCAAAGGTGCCTGGATGGTCTTTCTCGCGTACCATGTCTTGGGCAGGGCTGATTTAGCATCTGTTCAAGATTGAGGCCAGATCCTCCGGTTCGTGGGGACGGTTTACCTTTTCGACGCTGACCATTGTTCTGTGCATTGGTGTTAGCCACAAAGTCAAAACTATTATCAGCTTTGCGCTTACTGTTGCCTCCCTGGTTCGCCGGGTTATGCTACTGCCCCTTGGTGTTGCTGCTCTTCTTTCCCTTACCCGACTTTTCATCATCAGACTCGGGGTCCTTGGTACCATCAGAGTCAGCATACTTAACCAGAGCCGCCATCAGTGTCCCCATGTCATTGAAGTGGCGTTTGAGCCGCGCTAATTTCTGATTTAGGGGCATGAAACGGCAATTGTTCTCCAACATCAACACTGCTAAGTCGGCATTGATGCGATCCGACTAGTGCAGGATTGTTGAGACCCGGCACACCCAATGGGTTGTCGACTCACCTTCTTCTTGGACATAGGAGGCTAAATCCACAATTGACATGGGCTGCTTGCATGTATGCTTGAAATTCTAGATAAACCGGGCTTTTAACTCAGCCCATGACCCAATAAAATTGGCAGGGAGCCCCTTCAACCAAGTGCAGGCCGTTCCCTCCAACATCAGGGGGAAATATTTAGCACACGCAGCATCGCTGGCATCTAGCAATTCCATGGCCATCTCATAACTCTCAATCCATGCCTCATGAGGTAAATCGACTGTATAGTTAGGCACCTTGTGAGGACCCTTGAAATCCTTTGGCAAACGCTCATTACATAGATCCGGTACTAAGCATGGCATGCCCAAATTTCTAAAGGTTACCCCTAGCTCCACCGAAGTGGTTGGACGAACCGGAGTAGGTTGACGAGCCGCATATTGAGCCGCCAGCTCGGCCTCTCGATGCGCTCTACCTTGATCCACTATATTCTGAGAATCAGCACCACCGCCCGTCGGGTTATGTCCACGAGGCGGGTTATGCTTCCGCCCACTGCTTGACACAGCCGGCTCATCGATATGTCTACTGTAACTCCGGCTCGGGCGGGGGTGGAATGAATCCCGCCACGGCTGTAAGAATAAGCCTCCTGCTGAACCAGTGCTGTCTGAAGGAGCTCTATAGCCCTTCATGTTTCAACCGCCGTTTGTGACTCGCCTTCGACCGGGAGAGCCGCCAATCGTGACGCCGCACATCGATCATGTTATCCAAAGGGTTAGAGTAATGACCCGGTGGCGTCGGCATGTGCTGCGGCGGGTTATTGTTCTAACGAGGCGGGTCCATCGTGCGCGGCTGAACAGGCATACCCGTCCCAGGCGCTTCGACCCGATTTACCACCGCCGGTTTACTGGTTCCTAATCCTGGCGTGTTAAAGATATTTCTTGCTTCGTAAATCAAGGGCAGACGAGTCTGATGCCTCCTCCTCATGACTTCATTTGAAGCGTTCTGATCTAGCATGAGCCGGTAAGACTGTGACTGAATCCATTGCGCCTGAGCATCGAAAGCAGCCCGCTCCAAGATGACATGATGTAGAGGAATTAAATCAAGGAATATGATGAAAACCCCATCTTTTTATCCCCGATGAAAACAATACAATATGTGCCTTGCTACCCCTACTATCACTGGGAAAGGACACCGCAAGACTGAACCTGTCGCGGGAAACCACGGCCACCTATGGGACCAAAGTTCCCTTTCTGGTTCGGCGGGGGGATGTAACGTTGCACAAAGAGCACATGAGCGTGGAACAACACGACAGAGATCACACGGGCAATCTTCACCCAGGTTCGGGCCACCGTGAGGCGTAAAACCCTACTCCTGCTTTGGTGGATTGATGGTGGAAAAATGGTGGTGGGCACAACATGCTTGCCCGGCAGGGTTGCCTCGGGGTTGAAGCGCCTGTGCGTATATGCGTATGTGAGGGCGTATATTAGGCACTCAACCATCCAACCCTTTCCACGGTTTCCTTGGGCCTCCTTTTATAGATCAAGGGGTCACCACAATGGCAAATCAGTCATTATGCACTGATTAGATAGCAAACAATGCTATCATACATAACTCTGTAGGCTGACAGGGCGCATTAAATGTGCCGCTCAACGTCGCGTCACAGCTTGCCCGACATGCGCTGCTGGGCTGTTTTGCCAGCTTCGTGCCTGCTTACATGACACGTCTCAGGACGGGTGTCACTTGGAGATATTTTTTGTAGGAGGTGGCTGGCATGTGGCGAATAACAACCACTTAGTCACCTTGGAGCTTGACACCGCACCGATTGACGACTTGGGTCGTGATGAGGTGGTGCGGTGGCGTGGTTCTACCTCCGTAAGCCCCAACAGGCCTACCGGGGCGGCCAGAAGGCTTGCTTCCAAGGCAGACCCAACCTTGCCAGGCTCGCCTGCCCGGCAAGCACTACAAAAAATACACTTTCGTGATGATACGTGTTTGTCACAGTAGGTCACGTTTTCTGTCATGCATGTACATCCATGACAAATTTATGACAGAATCAAGGTAGTCATACCTGTGCTGTCGTACAAGTGTTCCATGACATTACCAAAACTATCATCACGAAACTGTCCACTTCCATGATGATAAATCACGCGTCACAGAAGTTGTAACATCCCAAAATTCTAAATTTTGGAATGTTATAATAAATAGATAGATTTGATTGATTGTTTAATTGTCGTGTGATTGCTTGAGTGAAATTGAGTGTAATTCATACTTTTTGAAAGTTAAATGAGAGGGAATAAAAGGACTTTCCCAAACTTTCATTTTGCATTTTATGATCTCGATGAATTCAAATACTTTTCATCACAAAACCCTCGAGAGAACATAACATGACTGCTTCCATTTAAATGAAAAGGGTATTTGAAAATATTTGAATTTCATTGGGAAATATTTCAAACTCAGAAACTTTATGCAACCCAATGATATTCATGAGAGAAGATAAAATGACTTGTTCAAAATATATGAAATATGAGTTGGAAGTTTTAAGAGAATTAAATTCAAAGTCCTTTTGAAATTATTTTCAATTTGGAGTAATTTGGGTTTTATTCAAATTATTTTTCTCCAAAAGAAAAATATATGGAAAATAGGGTAACATGATTCCCTACATCATAAAATTGTAGATAAATAAATTTGAAGTCATTTTGGTATTTTTAAAATGATTTTTATTGGATTTTAGTAGGGCTGTAGCACTCTTTGAATTATTTGAATTTTTCTCGATTTAATTTGGCTTGACAAAAATGTTCATGTTGTAAAAAATATGTTTCTGAAAATTTTGATATATAAAATTTTATTTTATTTTCTTTATTCAGATTTCCTTCTGTTTCTATTTAAAAAATAAAACTGTACGTGTGGCCCATGTTTATTTGTCGCCCACACGCGTAGCATAGTGGCAGCGGGCGCCTCATGTTTTTTTCTTAAATGGGCCAGGCCCAACCAGCCATTTCAGTTTTTTTACTTAGGCTGAATTTTGTTAAAAAAATATCAGCTCCGGCCTAACCGCCTTACGCGTTTAGCCCATGCGACGCGCCTTCCCTGTTTCGTTTTCTTTTCATCTACGTACATATATGTTTAGTCCCACATTGCCTAGCCTTTGACCCCTAAACCTCTTTTCCACCTATAAATATAGACCCATAGAGCTTTCAAAAATCATCCGATTCAGGTTAAATCAATATTTTGGCTTGACTAGATTCATTTAAGAAAAATATTTTTCTCCTCTCCGGCGCGACTTCTGAAAATTGTCTTCTCTCTCCAAAATCGTCTTTTCTCTACCTTATAAAGGTATCTTTCTTCTTTTTTTCTTTTTTATACGTCTGTAGTTTATTATTTCTAGACTAGTACGATATAATAATTACATTATCAATTAGTCTATGTATTTATACATTAGACCTAATTTTTTTTAGCCGTAGCTATTTTTTTCCGTAAAACAGCTTGGCCCTGATTTTTCAAATAGCCATAGCTTTTTACTCGTTCATCCAAATTAGATGAAACCAGCGCCTATAGTTTTGTCTTGTTTCCACCTATCTAGTGAACCTGTCACATCAACTTTTTGAAAATTTGAAATTTCAAAATTTGTTCAGATTCATATTCAAACTTCTTTTGATCATAACTTGAGTTTCGTAACTCTGATTTGGTTGATTCTTTTCGCAAATCGAAGCTCTTGACTTAAACTTTCTAATAAGGCCAAATTCACATAATTTTGGTACTGTTAGAAATTGTTTTATGTTGCAAGAGTTATTTGTTGGTTTTGATGTTTTCTGAACTGTCTTCTTTGTTCTTCCAGATCTTTTGAGTGATTGCTTATGTATGGTTACTATTGCTTGCTCACGATAGATTGAACAGAGTGTGACGAGTAGAACTATCATGATTTATGAGTGCGAATCATCTTCATCAACTGTACAAGGCAAGTTCACACTTAGATCATATCCCTTTCATACCGAGTTTTTATGCATTAGTTTCACCCTCAAACATTGCATGGTTAGGATTTGATAACATGTGGGTATTGGGAAGTAGTTGATGAGGTAGAACCTATTGTCCTGTATCAAACCCTGGGAGTTAGTTATGCGTTATGCTTATACTACTATGCTATGCTCGTAGACATGGATTTGGTTGATTGTATTCATGACAGATTTGAGAGTTCATAATTAATGGTTAACTTAAGGTGGCTACTTTAATACACATCTGGGTGGAATGGTAGGGGCACCCTAGAGCACCCAGTGGTTTGCCCAGGCACCTGGAGAACCCAGTGCTTGCCCAAGGGGATCCCGGAGGACCCGTGTGATCAACCTATGGAATGCCACCCAAGCTCAAAGGGATCATAAGATTATTCATGCTAGAAACTTTCGTGTGCATCCACAAGCGATTATGGGCTCTGGCATAGTTAAGTAAGTTGCTGAGCTCTTGAAGAGGTGGACTAGCAGATGTAGGGGGATTGTAGGTGTACCGGTCTGCCCGGAGTAGAGAGTAAATGCTCCTGAAAGACTGTGTCTCGGCCATCCATTTCTCAAACACCATGTAATGCGAGAAAATCAAACAGAGGAGATCGAGTCTTGTGGGGAAAAGTGCGCAAACCTCTGTAGAGTGTACAAACTAATCATGGTTAGCCGTGTCCCCGGTTATGGACATCTTGAGTCTATGGTACTTGGATTATCATATTGATCTCATCATGTTACTTAAATAATTTGTTGGGTTATTGATGTTAATTTGGGATTGAGTTGGAGGAACCTTCTCAATATTTTCAACCAACTTTGTAGTTAAATAAATTATGTTCCTTTGTAGTAGGGAAAAATTGGCTTTTCGCAAAAACATGATAACCATAGAGCTTTTCCACCTGCCATATATGCATGTAGTGATAGCTATTATTCATCATTATCCTATTGTGTGAATTTGCCAGAACATTCAATGTACTGACCCTTTGTGGCTGCAACGTCTCATGTTGCAGGAATTCTTACGACGAGTAAGTTATACGTTAGGGTTACGATTTCTATACTCAACTTTTCCATTGGTGTTGATGGGAATCCACAACCTTTGTTACTTCCGCTATATGTATTGACGTAATAGTATTTAGTTACTTTATAGATGTGATTTACCTCTGTTATAAATTCTCGAGTACTGTGTGTGTCAGCATACCGATCCAGGGATGACACTTAAGCAAAGAGACTTGACCGTCTGAGGTCGGGTCGCTACAAGATGGTATCAGAGCACATGTTGACTATAGGACGTGACCCCTAGAAACTGGCAAGCCCATAGGAAAGATTTTCTCTACAACTTTCTTTTCAAATAGATCTTTTACCTCTCTTCTCTTCTGAGCTTATTCAAATATTCCCTTTTAGTGAGACCATACCCTTTTTTCCTTTTGACCACTCGAAGATTCGACTGATGAGTCCACTCCAAGAAGTATAAGATATCGGACAACTAAGACCACTTTGGAATGAAGAGGATTTTGCCGTGCATTAAAATAATGGAAACTACAATGGTTGAAGACTCCGAAGACTAGGAGAATTTGAAGGCTCTGAAGAATTCCCATATTTGTATGACCTAGGAAGATTACTCTTATGGAACTTGGCAGACTAATGAAGCTGTCCATACCCGAGATCAAGGTGTGTCGGAGAAAGACCGGAACATGGAGAGTTAAAAACTCAAAGTTTTTGTTAAGAAAACCCTAAGGCTGGAGATATCAATTATGGAAGATAGCTCATGGCAATGACAAGGGCAGAAACATGGTTTTCCGTGATGTCATCGCCACTGATACTAAGGTCACCGCGCTGAGTTAAACATACATTTCTTCGAAATGATTGGATGGTAGAAGGCTGATGAAGCACCTATCAACAAGATGAAGTTTTAACCTTAGTTGGTGTATCGCCAGGATCTGGAGTGTTACCTCAAGAAGTTTAGGATGGACCTGCAGGAAGCCATGTTTGACAAAGAAGTGTTACGTGAAGAACTCAGGACCCAGAAGCTGAAGGAAGCCAAGCTGGAGGAGCAAAACCTCGAGATACCAGAGATCCGTCAGGAACTGAAGGACAGTAGGACCATGGTTCATGCCAAGGATGTTGAAACCCAGAAGTTTGGAACGCAACGCCAGAATATTGAAGGACGTCATGAGAGACTTCGCGTCAACAGAGATGATCTGGCAAAAGAACTTGAGAAGGACAAGCATGATCGGAAGTAGCCATCAGAGACATGAACAAGATGTGAAGAGTTTGACGACTTTGAAGATTCATTGACCTTTAGAAGACCAAACCACTGTTATATACCTACGTTAGATGCGACGATTGTGAGCTGTCATTTGTTTGATGTTATTCCGACAGCCACAAATAAAATCTGTCTCTTCAAAAGTATTGTTTGCATTGTGTGTATCCCTCTCTATCTCTCTTATCTCACCCCAAAACCCATGGACCCAATAGAGGATGAATGGAGATGAGCTTGTATTTTCTTGACCGATGAGTCAATTGGAGACGGACCGATGGATTCAGAACATGGAAGATTTCATGAAGAATAGCACTATAGCCGGAAAGAATATGACCCAACATGCTCTTCAGTGTTTTGAAAGAGGTGCTGCTACTTGGTGGAGGATGTACCAAACCATCAATGGATGGCAAGGAGTAACCACTTGGAAAGATTTTAAGTTGACTTTGCTAAAGTCTCGGTTTGTGTCCCAGAAATTGAAGCCTTCTGGAAAGGATATGAAGAAACCTTGTGCATGCAAGCTTTGTGGAGAAATAGGACACAACCATAAAGAACACAAGGATGAATGCCCTAATGGTGAAGGAAGTCACCCACCTGAAGAATGCCCAACTAGGCAGATCACTTGTTTCTTGTGTGAAGGGACTACCCACTACCCTGCTCAGTGTCACATTTACCCCATGGTACAAAGAACCATCCAGCAAAAGAAAGAAGAAATGAAAGGAGCCCTCATGGAAAGTTTAGAAGAATTCTATGATGAAGGAAGAGGTGGAGGACACACCCGAAGAAGAGCCAATTAAACCCTGCACGAAGTCTTGCTATTCATGTGGAGAAGAAGGACACATCTCCCAGAATTGTATGAATGGGGATCTAGTAGAATTCCCGACGGAGGAAGTAGAGTATGACGCACAGGAAATAGAAGCCCTAATTGGAACGAAAAAGTCCGGGAAGAGAAATAGATTGGATTTCAGGAAGGACTTGAGTCATATCACCTGTTTCAGGTGCAAGGAGTTAGGGCACTACCTTAGCAGTTGCCCAAAAAGGAAGCCGAGGACCCAAGGAGGCTATGTAATCACAAGGAAACCACGAGACTTGTCAGAAGTAATATGTTTCTGTTGTAATGAAGCAGGGCACTTTGCCAGAGATTGTCCCAAAGAGAAGGAGACTTGGGATAAATAGTTGAGTTGCAACAAAAGAAGTAGTAGTAGTAGTAGTAGTAGTAGTAGAGGGAACATTTCTCTTACATTGAGGTGTTTATTTGAGGCATGTAATGGAAAATCGAGAGATTGTAATCATTGGAGAATAAATAAAGTTGGCATCATTGGTACTGATATGGATTTTATGAGTTGTTACTCTATGAAGAAGGATTTTTTCGAGGATATGAGAAATATGGTCTATGGATGAATTTGTGCATTTCAAGGGTGGTAGTACCCTGTGAGGACCCTTGACCCCTGGAGAAGATAAGGGTATTCCACTGAGTGGATTTCGGACAAAATGAGTATGAGTTTTGCCTCGATATGTGTGATACCCCAAGAGTACGGAGGGATGAAGTACTATTTGATATAAAGGTGGTATGATGTTGGTAATATGGAGCAATGGTAATTCCAAGATGAGTCCGAGGCTGAGTAATCACGTCTGAGTTTGGTGCCAATAGAAGGAAGGGAGACAGTATATTTGGATGGATTTAAGAATGCTAGGAAGCTGGATGTTGGAATAGTGATCAGTTTCCCCAACGATGAGTTCAAGGATTTCAAGTGATGAGATGGGCCATAACCCACAGGCCCCAGGACCTACCAAGAAGAAAGCACACTCTTGCTGAAGGAAAAACCCTGGAAGAATTTACGATTTTTATCGACAGACGATCTTATAGGAGTTTACGCAAAACCTAAGAGATGTGAAGGAATGATAGATGTTTGTTCAGCTTGCAGAACTGATGGATTCATCCGAACATGGTTCATCGACAAGAGAAATTCTGCAATGCTTGTGAGGATGACCGAGTGTTAGAATGCGAGATTCACTAAACCGTATACAAGGTAATGATTTGGGTGCGGGATGGATTGATCACCATACCGACTTACTCTTATTATTTTCCTTGCTATATGGGATGGTAAATCTGAGTGACTTACCCATAGTAGAGAGATGATGATCAAAACCTTGTTTAAACCTTAGAATGGTATAGGTATTTTTCCCTTGTACAAGGCAGTTGTTGCCAATCGTAGGACATACGGTGAGGTTCAACCCAGACCCATTTTCCTATAGGAGAAACCATAAATTGATGACCACCATGAGATATCGATAGTTGGTTAGTATTGGCGCCAGACCCGTCAGCTAAGAAGACCCAGTCATGGAAGAGCCTTACCAAGAAGAAATGACAGAAGAATTGCGGTAAAGGTTATGCCACTACCGGAAGAGCCCAGAGAAGACGGGCCCTGTCAAGAATAAGGATGGAGTATATGAGTATTGATGGGACCGTAACAACGTTTCTAAGGGTGGTAAAACCCCAGACCTCGGAGATGATCAATGGATTTTGAGAAGACCCCAAACCTAACCTATTTCTTTCTAGCCTCTCTGAATCTCGAGGACGAGATTCATTTTAAGGGTGGTAGGTTTGTAACATCCCAAAATTCTAAATTTTGGAATGTTATAATAAATAGATAGATTTGATTTATTGTTTGATTGTGGTGTGATTGCTTGAGTGAAATTGAGTATAATTCGAAACTTTTTGAAAGTTAAATGAGAGGGAATAAAAGGACTTTCCCAAACTTTCATTTTGAATTTTATGATCTCCATGAATTCAAATACTTTTCATCACAAAACCCTGGAGAGAAGATAACATGATGTAACGCCCTCGATGCGGCTATATCTCCCACGTGTCGAAGCACGACTTAGAGGCATAACCGCATTGAAAGCAATGTCGCAAGTGAGGTAATCTTCACACAACCATGTAATACATAAGGGAAAGAGATACATAGTTGGCTTACAATCGCCACTTCACACAATACATGAATAAGGCATTACATCATCCAGATACAATCAGCGTCCGACTACGGAACCAAAATAAAAGAAGATGTGGGGACCCCAACTCATAAGTCGTGATCACCAAATGCACGTGTACAGTGATCCCAGAGATCAATGCTCACTGAACACACAGAAGCTGAATAACAAGAGACTTACATCCATACATACCGTATTACACAAGTAGGACCATTATGGTCAAGTCTTGAGTATAGCATCGTAACGGAAATCTTCGTCGATAACTTGGACCCATGCCATCTGCCTTAACCCTACAAGCATTCTGACTGGGAAGCGTCCTAGCTCGCATGCTCGTCACCGAAGTATTCTTCTTCATATCCTGTTCTCTCATGCCTGGCCAATAAAATAACCAGTGGCAAGCCAATGAGTACTTTGAATGTACTCGCAAGCAACCCAAGGGTGATAACAGAATTATTATGCAAGGCACTACTGCTAATTTGGCATTTGTGGAAAACTAGTTTTTCTCATGCAAGTATGATCAACATTTATCAAGGATATGAATGCGTCTGCAACAAGTATCAGGAGGTTACAGACATCAACATCGGGATAGAGTTGTGAACAACTCATACTCAAGCTCATCGTGACTTCCTCACGAATCACATCAAAAGGTTCACCATACCGTGTTGTTCGTCAGAAACATATGGACGTAGTCTAAGCAGCACCACCCAACTGTCCTTGACCGTGGACACGGCTATTCGAATAGTTTTACACTCTACAGAGGTGGCACACTTTACCCACAAGATCCGGGGAACTTCCGTGTCATCCACGACCCGCGGTACCTCAAGTACCCGGGGTAAGCACCCGATCACTATCTTTCCCTAGACGACACTAACATAGAGTCCACTCGATTGGCAGTAACCTCCGTGCCCAACATTTCACATCTTAAAATTGTGGAGCCTCGCTCCCATTTTCATCACATACCACAAGCACGGGGTACCAACGGTGTGTCCGGTGCCCTGTGAAGATAGTCATGGCCGTCCTACCTGGCACGACCCCGTCCCGAGAGAGCGCAACAACAACTCTCCCTTCACTAGTAATGCGGGCTCCAAGCTAGTATCGGCCTAGGTAATCAATAATGCCCTTTCCCATATAAGGGTAGAGTGGTTGCGCATGTAAGGTTGGGACAGTCGACAAATCTTAAATCTAATCCGTCTCTGTAAACAACACTTTTATCGAGCCTAGGTACACTACCTCTCCACCAAGTAGTGACCTAGTTCATCGTCATCTCCCAGGGGCATTAGTGGCACCCACTGGGCTGTTTGCAAGTATGTCAAACCACACTTGTTTCTTTCCATGCATAACCCTGACCCACTTTGCGTAGCCATCTACTATAGCATATTTCTACAACCCACCAACACAACTCTAAGCAAGGGTAGAGTCATGAACAATGCAAGTATCAATGGAGTATGCAACGGAGGCAAGCCTAGAAAGGTTGCCATTCAAGATATATATCATGCACTCGATGAAACAACGAAAATGCTATTATGATGAAAAAATGGTTCATCATGGTCAAAGGGCTGCTTGCCTGGTTCATCAGAGTCTTGAGATCTTCTGGTCCTTCTCCAAGTACTCCGTCTACTTCGGCAACTAACGTCGGAAACAATCATAATAAGCAACACAACAAGGCAAGAATAAATGTGCTCTAAAAATATGAAGTTGAATTTTATTGGATACCTCTGGTCATATGAGGAATGACCAAAGTGATTTCATTGGAAGTGGATCAATGGATATTTCTAAACATTTCGATATGATGGAATCAAGGGGTTTATGGAATTGCAAGAAGTGTACAAAAACAGATTTTTGAAAAATGAGAAAAGGCACCCATTTAACAAAACATGATTTTAGAAGCATCTAGGAGTTGGTTTCACTGGATTTGGAGTTCAAATGAATTTCCTATGAATTTGCAAAGTTGAAAAATATGAAGAAATGGCTCATTATTTTATGTGGTGCAGAAAGTATTAATAAAAATGTTCATAAACTAAGTTATGAACTTAGAAACATCTAGGAATTTGAATCATGGCATTTGGATCAAATTTGAGCACTCTATGATTTTCTAAAGTTCATCACAGAAATGGAAAATGGGGTTTTAATAAATATTTCTGAAGAGAAGGTTTCTGGAAAAATGTGCAAATAGCACCATGTGATAGATCATGATTTGTGGATCCCCTATAAATTTGAATCATCAAATTTGGAGTTGATTTGATTTATTTAAGTGCTTTTGAAGTTTACTGGGAAAAAGAAAAAGGGAAAGGGGGCTTTACCCTTATCATGCGTGCAAGGCGAGAGATAGGCAGCGGGCTGGCCCAGCGGCTCGGCTGCACGCGCGCAGGGGCCACGTCGGAGGCGGCTTCCTGAAAATAGGCTTTCGCGCGGGAGAGGCGGTAATGGCGGAAGCCGTCTCCACTTAAACGGGTGGGCCCGCCCACTGGGTTGCTGACACGCGGGCCCTAGCGGCAGGTCGCCTTCAACCTCCCGCGCGGCGCGACGGGAACAGAGGAGGCTAGGCCGAGCAGCGCCGACGCTCTCCCCGGCGGCACAGGCCACCTCCGTCGACGCCCAGCACACCGGCGTGCTCAGGAGAGCATGCCTCATCAGTCGAGGTGCGCCACAATCGTTGGGGTGGTCGGACGCGAGCAGTGCATCGCCCGCGGCGGACGGCGGTGATGGCGAGGGTGGGACACGACGCTGCAGCCGCGGAGAGGAAGAAATGGAGCTCGGGAGATGTCCTTGGGGAGGTTTGTGATGCTCTAGTGGAGTCTAAAGGGGAGGGGAGAGACCACAGAGCGCGAATTTAGGAGGAGGCCGACGACATGGCTCCGGCCATGGAGGTGGGCGGAGGGCATGAGAGGGAGAGGTAGGTTGGTCAAGGTGATGCACGGGAGGGGTAGAGAGCAAACGGAGAACAGAGAGGGCTCGGGGTGGCCTTATATGGCGGGGCGATGGTGCACCGTGAGCCCATGCGCCGGCAAGGCTGTTGCCGTCGCTGCAAGCCACGGGGGCTCACGTGGGCGTGTCCGGGGTGTTTGTAGGGGTGGTCTACGCCCAGAGGAAAGGAGACAAGGAGCGGGGGAGCGTTAGGGCAGCGCGCGTGTGAGCATGCCCATTGGAGCTCTCGGGCGGCCGGCGCGCGTGCGAATGGAGGCAGCAGGAGGGAGAAGGAGGAGGGGGCCAGGGGCGTGGCATGTTGCGGACGTCGAGGCACCTCGACTGGCGTGAGGGGGAGGCTCGAGGTGGTCGGGTGGCTTGGGCAGAGAGCAGCTACAGTGCGTGGGAGCACTGTAGCGCGCTCTGGAGCACCCCTCTGGCATGCCATGGTATAAAAAGGGGGAAGTGGGCGCGGCCACTTGTGTCTAGTAGTGCTAGGGAGTAGTAAAGAAAGGGGAGGAAGCATTGGATGCCATGGAGGGACACTGGAATGAGGAGGGAGGTGAGAAAGGAGAAGAATGTTGCTGTCCAGAAGGGTAAATGGGGGTATTTCAACCCTTAATCATTGAGATGAGGCCAGGGAAGAGTTACTGAAGATAGGAGAAGACTAGGAGGAGCTGTGGTAAAAAGATAGGGTCATGGAGATTAGTGGAAGTGGTCAAAAAGGTGGTTTTGGAAATTTTGCAGAAGGTGTCTGTTGCTTGTTTGGGCAAGGAAAAGGATTCCATTTGGCATGATACTCCACAGGGTGAAATGACACATATAATTAGGGCCTTCCACCAATTTGGAGCTTATTTGGGCAAAGTTGCCAATGCAACTTTTGTAAACCCTAGAAATTAGTAGAAATGAACTTGTGTAGATCTAGTTGAGGAAATCACTTCCCCTTGATGCACCACTTGGTGTAGTGGCCTTGGCCTCATTTGGTCATGTGAACATTCCCACAAAAGTTGGGGTCAAGGAGAGAAAGTTGGCAGTACAAACTTGTTCAAATTTGATTCTGGTCAGAGAGGGTTTTGGGGTACTTTGATCAAGATAACATTCTCTCCAACCTGTGCCATTTGGTCTAGATTCATTGTTACACCATTCTAGCATGTGCACCAAGTTTGAGAGTATTTGGACATGTTTGACAGTGCAAAAATGTTCAAACTTGAAAAAGGACAGAAGTGGTTTTGAGAGGGTTTCATGGAGTTATACTATTCTCCATGACATGAGACTTGGCAAGATCATCAAACATGTCATATGTGACATGCTAGAATTTTCTTGGAATTTTTGGGGAATATTTCCTTTGTAAATATTTCAAAAGCTTGAAATATCCAGAAAGGGTTTTTGAGGGATTTGACCAATATTTTGAACATGACCATGTGTTGAAACTCTTATATATGGAAATATATGCCCCCTGAGTTTCCCTGATTTTCAAATATTTTTGAAACAATAAAATAATTTTCCCTATTAAAGACCATTTCTGGCCTTAAGAAAAAGCTCTTTAAATAAAATAGGAAATAACTTTTAAAATTATATTTTTGTGGTTTCTGGGTATCCTATATCTAATAGGAGTCAAACATATTTTTGGAATATTTTCACACCTCAAATCAAGTACTTGCAGTGCAAATCTCAATTCAAGGGTTTTTGGATAACTAATTTTAGAAAATACTTTTTGTCCAAATTAGTTTTGTAAGAAATTATTTTTATGTCCTATACACATGGCATGATCATTGGTTCAAGAGTTTGGAGCAAGGAGATGAAGTATAGGAGTTAGGAGTTGGAGAATTTATTTGATTTTTAGAGCACTTGCAAAAAATAGACAAAAATCCAAACAAGGCAAGGTCCAAAACACTCAAAAGTTTTTGTCAAACCACATTTTATCATGATTTATTAGCTTAAGCGTTGTGGCATGAAAATCAGGGTGTGACAGACCTACCCTCCTTACAAGAATCTCGTCCCCGAGATTCCCAGACTAGGCGCGGAAAGGAAGTACGGAAACTTGGATTTGGGGTAGTCTTCACGTCCTCATACTGCTTCTGCTTCCGTTTGGTGCTCCATTGAACTTAAAGTACTTGTTGGTGTGTCTTCGTGTATGACGTTCTTCTTGATCCAGGTTTCTAATGGGTAGCTTGTGATAGGTCAGATTGGGCTGGAGGTCGATGGCTCGTGGTCGATGTCCTTGTAGAGACCAGGCTAGTTGGGAAGTTGGAAACGTTTCCGGAGTGGTGTCGTGTGGAAAAACGTTGTGCACAGTGGGTGACTCAGGAGATAACTCTAGCTGGTAGCCGTCTATTCTTCGTCTTGCAGTGATCTTGGAGAGGGACGATAAATCTTGGTGTGAGCTTCCCTTTGACATGGAAATGCTTGGTTCCTTTGAGAGAAGTGGTTTGCAGATATGCCTGGTCTTTGATGCGGAGGTATAGTTCTTGAAGATGGTGGTTGGTGTAGTTCTTCCTCCTAGACATGACGATCCTCAGATGTTCCTTGACCAGCTCAACGATTCTTCTTCCGTCTTCGGGTAGACAAGTATGTCATCAAAGAAAGATGACAACTAACTTGTCCAAGCACTCCATGAAGTCTATGGGGTACGTAAAGTGGGCTGAGGCATTGGTGATGGACGCGGTTGAGCATTGGCCAAGGTCTTATCGATCTAGAGCCAAAGCCCAAGGTCAGGATCCGACCATGTTGTGGCTTGGTAGGGCGTAAGGGTTTCAAGGATTCTAGTGTGCGAGTGAATGTTTATCATCCCATCCTTGAGCACATTTTCTGAGATGCCAATCGTTCTATCTAGTCTTCCAAAGAATCACATCATGTTACCGAAAGAATCACCCCGTATAGGTCAACTCCAATCATCACTCATGTTATTCATATCCTCATGACTCCCCGAGGGGAGGTCTAACAAAATCATATACATGTCAACTATCCCCAAACTCATATGAATGGCTACCCCTAAAAATCCATGGGTAGAGCATATAAGCTGCTAAACTTGAATTTAATCACCACAATCCAAGTGCTCAGTCTATTGATCCAAGGTCCATGATAAAGCATCTCTATCCTAAGGAAACACGTCGTAAGCCACTCCAAGATCTTGTTTCCTTCCTATGAATCAACTCCAATAGCCCATTAACTTCCATTAATCACTACATAATCCATTAATTCTACAAATCCAATGTTTATGGTGTTCCACATGATCTTCTAATGTCCTATAATCCTCAAATACTTGAAAATGGTTATCTTTACTATAGTCAGTCCACCAATTCCCATTATCGGGGACAAGTAACTTCCAACCTCTAGCTTATATAGATCCTTAAATCAATTCCAATCTCCTAGTTTATTGTCCATCGAGAAACATGGTATCATGATCAAGATCATCAGTCTAAATCCAATTTACTACGAACCATGTAGAATTACTCAACATCTATACTCAACTAGGATCACCTACTTAAATCCAAATCTCATGTCCAACGAGAATTCCTACATGTTTCCACCAAGTCATTATCATAATGTCAACTATCTCCTATCAATATCCCCTGGCTAATTCAAATCCTCATACTTCCAAGAATTCAGCTTGCGATCTTAACTGTCCCACTAAATCCAATTTATCCAGGGGTAATGAAAGCCATGCTACTCTATATTAATGATCCCACCAAGTTCATCTACCAACATGAAAAGCCTCATGATCCACCAAAGTCTTAGATAATTCCTCAAGGTCTCTGATATAAACTCATCAAGTCATTTGCCCTCTATTCCTATATCCTCAAACTGGTCTTCCCTATGGCATCGTTTGTTCTTGTGCTATATTAGGATGATAATGTGCTTGTTCACTATGTCCACTAGTTCCATAATGAACCCAGTGATGTGCAAGGTTTACAGAGGCTTAACTGGTTCTCTTGCAATACTGTGGGTTAAGCACATGGTTAAGGATTCGAGTTGGGGTATCTCATGAAGTCTCGAAGGGTCTAGGAATGGGTTTCTGGTCTGGAGGGTTAAACATAACTCTACGGGGTTTCACTTGGTCGAGGAGGCTGCAACAAAAAGTCTTCAGTTCTAGTTGGTTGTCGAGGTAGAGTCCTTGGTGTACCTTGTCCTGCCGATCTTTGGTTAAGGAGAGAGAGACGAGAGGGAAGAGTAGCATAGAGGAGGGGAATGCCTAAAGGGGGGTTCTATAGTGCAAGTGCAAACAAACAAGTGCCGAAATGGCCAAACAAAAGAAACAAGGTAAAGAAGGTGATATAGTCGCATACTTGTTGCCTAGGGAAAAAGTGCGACCTATATCAAAACACAAACAAATAAAAACAAGCAACACACAATCATGGTTCTATTCGAACCATCATACGGACTCGACTGCGCATAGGGGGTACACGACTCGTCCTACCCTAGGGTTCTCGGATTCAGTAGTCATGCCTTGTGCCTCGTGCAGTCTTCTGAGTTTTCCTCAGGTGTTGCTACATTTCTTGTAGTTGTTCGATGAAACGATCCAGGTTGAGCCTGAAGAGTTTTCAACAACTTATCACATGTTGAAGTTATGGGGTGAAGGTGGCTCCTCGTAGCTGGTATTGAGTCGGTCTTCTGTTGTCTTCTTAATCCTGACGATCCCGTTTTGTCTTCTAAGGCGTCGATGGTACCATGTAGGTAATCCTTTATGCAATGACATTAACAAGGCATAGTAGAGGTCCAACATGTTGGTTGTGTTGATGACAACATCGACACCAAGAGCGGGGGATGAAGAGAACAGTTTTCCTGCTCACTATAGTGAGGCGGACCAAATGGCGAGGTTCTCATCCACCGGTGGTTGCCGATACAACAACGGTAAGGACATGGTTGCTCTATTAGCGATGTATATCATGATCTTGCATTTCCTATGCCCTGATCATCATAGGCTAAGGTCGCATCATCTTGGAGCATTGTCAAGGGTGTCACCATCTTCTGGGTCTTCATGTCCTCATTCTTCAAAGGCGTATCTTTTGTAGGCATCGTCTTGTTGTGGTGTCGCCAATCTTGGGTTTAGAAGAGGTGGGTGAGTGTTTGGCAAGGTATACTCCTTCTAGGATATCCACGAGGATTACAAGGATTCACGTGGTCAGGGGCTTGAGGGTGCTAGCGACCATTTGCAATAGTTTTGAAGGGAAGAGATCGATGGGGAAAGTATACCGTAGTTTTTGAAAAACTGAGAAGGGAAGAGAAGTATAGATAGTTTTGAAAACTTGTAATAGTTTTGGAAATAGTTTTACCCTAACTAACAACCATGCTAACTAAGGCTTCCTACAGTCAGGATGGTTCTGATACCAGCTCTATGGGGACCCTGACTCATAAGTCGTGATCACCGAATGCACGTGTACAGTGGTCCCAGAGATCAATGCTCACTGAACACACAGAAGCTTAATAACAAGAGACTTACATCCATACATACCGTATTACACAAGTAGGACCATTATGGTCAAGTCTTGAGTATAGCATCGCAACGGAAATCTTCGTCGATAACTTGGACCCATGCCATCTGCCTTAACCCTACAGGCATTCTGACTGGGAAGCGTCCTAGCTCGCATGCTCGTCGCCGAAGTATTCTTCTTCATATCATGTTCTCTCATGCCTGGCCAATAAAATAACCAGTGGCAAGCCAATGATTACTTTGAATGTACTCGCAAGCAACCCAAGGGTGATAACAGAATAATTATGCAAGGCACTACTGCTAATTTGGCATTTGCGGAAAACTAGTTTTTGTCATGCAAGTATGATCAACATTTATCAAGGATATGAATGTGTCTGCAAAAAGTATCAGGAGGTTACAGACATCAACATCGGGATAGAGTTGTGAACAACTCATACTCAAGCTCATCGTGACTTCCTGACGAATCACGTCAATAGGTTCACCATGCCATGTTGTTCGTCAGAAACATATGGACGTAGTCTAAGCAGCACCACCCAACTGTCCTTGACCGTGGACACGGCTATTCGAATAGTTTTACACTCTACAGAGGTTGCACACTTTACCCACAAGATCCGGGGAACTTCCATGTCATCCACGACCCGCGGTACCTCAAGTACCCGGGGTAAGCACCCGATCACTATCTTTCCCTAGACGACACTAACATAGAGTCCACTCGATTGGCAGTAACCCCCGTGCCCAACATTTCACATCTTAAAATTGTGGAGCCTCGCTCCCATTTTCATCACATACCACAAGCACGGGGTACCAACGGTGTGTCCGGTGCCCTGTGAAGACAGTCATGGCCGTCCTACCTGGCACGACCCCGTCCCGAGAGAGCGCAACAACAACTCTCCTGTCACTAGTAATGCGGGCTCCAAGCTAGTATCGGCCTAGGTAATCAATAATGCCCTTTCCCATATAAGGGTAGAGTGGTTGCGCATGTAAGGTTGGGACAGTCGACAAATCTTAAATCTAATCCGTCTCTATAAACAACACTTTTATCGAGCCTCGGTACACTACCTCTCCACCAAGTAGTGACCTAGTTCATCATCATCTCCCAGGGGCATTAGTGGCACCCACTGGGCTGTTCGCAAGTATGTCAAACCACACTTGTTTCTTTCCATGCATAACCCTGACCCACTTTGTGTAGCCATCTACTATAGCATATTTCTACAACCCACCAACACAACTCTAAGCAAGGGTAGAGTCATGAACAATGCAAGTATCAATTGAGTATGCAACGGAGGCAAGCCTAGCAAGGTTGCCATTCAAGATATATATCATGCACTCGATGAAACAACGAAAATGCTATTATGATGAAAAAAATGGTTCATCATGGTCAAAGGGCTGCTTGCCTGGTTCATCAGACTCTTGAGATCTTCTGGTCCTTCTCCAAGTACTCCGTCTACTTCGGCAACTAACGTCGGAAACAATCACAATAAGCACCACAACAAGGCAAGAATAAATGTGCTCTAAAAATATGAAGTTGACTTTTATTGGATACCTCTGGTCATATGAGGAATGACCAAAGTGATTTCATTGGAAGTGGATCAATGGATATTTCTAAACATTTCGATATGATGGAATCAAGGGGTTTATGGAATTGCAAGAAGTGTACAAAAACATATTTTTGAAAAAATGAGAAAAGGCACCCATTTAACAAAACATGATTTTAGAAGCATCTAGGAGTTGGTTTCACTGGATTTGGAGTTCAAATGAATTTCCTATGAATTTGCAAAGTTGAAAAATATGAAGAAATGGCTCATTATTTTATGTGGTGCAGAAAGTATTAATAAAAATGTTCATAAACTAAGTTATGAACTTAGAAACATCTAGGAATTTGAATCATGGCATTTGGATCAAATTTGAGCACTCTATGATTTTCTAAAGTTCATCACAGAAATGGAAAATGGGGTTTTAATAAATATTTCTGAAGAGAAGGTTTCTGGAAAAATGTGCAAATAGCACCATGTGATAGATCATGATTTGTGGATCCCCTATAAATTTGAATCATCAAATTTGGAGTTGATTTGATTTATTTAAGTGCTTTTGAAGTTTACTGGGAAAAAGAAAAAGGGAAAGGGGGCTTTACCCTTATCATGCGTGCAAGGCGAGAGATAGGCAGCGGGCTGGCCCAGCGGCTCGGCTGCACGCGCGCAGGGGCCACGTCGGAGGCGGCTTCCTGAAAATAGGCTTTCGCGCGGGAGAGGCGGTAATGGCGGAAGCCGTCTCCACTTAAACGGGTGGGCCCGCCCACTGGGTTGCTGACACGCGGGCCCTAGCGGCAGGTCGCCTTCAACCTCCCGCGCGGCGCGACGGGAACAGAGGAGGCTAGGCCGAGCAGCGCCGACGCTCTCCCCGGCGGCACAGGCCACCTCCGTCGACGCCCAGCACACCGGCGTGCTCAGGAGAGCATGCCTCATCAGTCGAGGTGCGCCACAATCGTTGGGGTGGTCGGACGCGAGCAGTGCATCGCCCGCGGCGGACGGCGGTGATGGCGAGGGTGGGACACGACGCTGCAGCCGCGGAGAGGAAGAAATGGAGCTCGGGAGATGTCCTTGGGGAGGTTTGTGATGCTCTAGTGGAGTCTAAAGGGGAGGGGAGAGACCACAGAGCGCGAATTTAGGAGGAGGCCGACGACATGGCTCCGGCCATGGAGGTGGGCGGAGGGCATGAGAGGGAGAGGTAGGTTGGTCAAGGTGATGCACGGGAGGGGTAGAGAGCAAACGGAGAACAGAGAGGGCTCGGGGTGGCCTTATATGGCGGGGCGATGGTGCACCGTGAGCCCATGCGCCGGCAAGGCTGTTGCCGTCGCTGCAAGCCACGGGGGCTCACGTGGGCGTGTCCGGGGTGTTTGTAGGGGTGGTCTACGCCCAGAGGAAAGGAGACAAGGAGCGGGGGAGCGTTAGGGCAGCGCGCGTGTGAGCATGCCCATTGGAGCTCTCGGGCGGCCGGCGCGCGTGCGAATGGAGGCAGCAGGAGGGAGAAGGAGGAGGGGGCCAGGGGCGTGGCATGTTGCGGACGTCGAGGCACCTCGACTGGCGTGAGGGGGAGGCTCGAGGTGGTCGGGTGCTTGGGGCAGAGAGCAGCTACAGTGCGTGGGAGCACTGTAGCGCGCTCTGGAGCACCCCTCTGGCATGCCATGGTATAAAAAGGGGGAAGTGGGCGCGGCCACTTGTGTCTAGTAGTGCTAGGGAGTAGTAAAGAAAGGGGAGGAAGCATTGGATGCCATGGAGGGACACTGGAATGAGGAGGGAGGTGAGAAAGGAGAAGAATGTTGCTGTCCAGAAGGGTAAATGGGGGTATTTCAACCCTTAATCATTGAGATGAGGCCAGGGAAGAGTTACTGAAGATAGGAGAAGACTAGGAGGAGCTGTGGTAAAAAGATAGGGTCATGGAGATTAGTGGAAGTGGTCAAAAAGGTGGTTTTGGAAATTTTGCAGAAGGTGTTTGTTGCTTGTTTGGGCAAGGAAAAGGATTCCATTTGGCATGATACTCCACAGGGTGAAATGACACATATAATTAGGGCCTTCCACCAATTTGGAGCTTATTTGGGCAAAGTTGCCAATGCAACTTTTGTAAACCCTAGAAATTAGTAGAAATGAACTTGTGTAGATCTAGTTGAGGAAATCACTTCCCCTTGATGCACCACTTGGTGTAGTTGGCCTCATTTGGTCATGTGAACATTCCCACAAAAGTTGGGGTCAAGGAGAGAAAGTTGGCAGTACAAACTTGTTCAAATTTGATTCTGGTCAGAGAGGGTTTTGGGGTACTTTGATCAAGACAACATTCTCTCCAACCTGTGACATTTGGTCTAGATTCATTATTACACCATTTGAGAATGTGCACCAAGTTTGAGAGCATTTGGACATGTTTGACAGTGCAAAGCTGTTCACACTTGAAAAAGGACAGAAGTGGTTTTGAGAGGGTTTCATGGGGTTATACTGCTCTCCATGACATGGTACTTGGCAAGATCATCAAACATGTCATATGTGACATGATAGAATTTTCTTGGAATTTTTGGGGAATATTTCCTTTGTAAATATTTCAAAAGCTTGAAATATCCAGAAAGGGTTTTTGAGGGATTTGACCAATATTTTGAACACGACCATGTGTTGAAACTCTTATATATGGGAAATATATGCCCCCTGAGTTTCCCTGATTTTTGTCAAATATTTTTGAAACAATAAAATAATTTTTCCCTATTAAAGACAATTTATGGCCTTAAGAAAAATCTTTTAAATAAAATAGGAAAATAACTTTTAAAATTATATATTTGTGGTTTTTGGGAATCCTATATCTAATAGGTTTCAAATATACCTTTTGAAAGATTTTTCACACCTCAAATCAAGTACTTGCAGTGCAAATATCAATTCAAGGGTTTTTGGAAAACTAATTTTAGAAAATACTTTTTGGCCAAATTATTTTTGTAAGAAATTATTTTTATGTCCTATACACATGGCATGATCATTGGTTCAAGAGTTTGGAGCAAGGAGATGAAGTATAGGAGTTGGAGAATTTATTTGATTTTTAGAGCACTTGCAAACAACAGACAAAAATCCAAACAAGGCAAGGTCCAAAACCCTCAAAAGTTTTTGTAAAACCACATTTTATCATGATTTATTAGCTTAAGCGTTGTGGCATGAAAATCAGGGTGTGACAGAAGACTACCCCAAATACTACACAGATCCCCGATCGACCCCAACTGGGCTCCACTACTGATCAACTAGAACGAAACAACATAAAGAACAAGATCTTCCTCGAGCTCCTCCTTGAGCTTGGTTGTGCCATCTTCACGGTAACATCGGCACCTGCAAAATGGTTTTGGAAGTATTTGTGAGTCACGGGGACTCAGCAATCTCACACCCTCGCGATCAAGACTATTTAAGCTTATAGGTAGGGTAAAAGGTATGAGGTGGAGCTGTAGCAAGCGACTAGCATATTTGGTGGCTAACATACGCAAATGAGAGCGAGAAGAGAAGGCAAAAGCACGGTCGAACAACTATGATCAAGAAGTGATCCTAGAACAACCTACGTCAAGCATAACTCCAACACCGTGTTCACTTCCCGGACTCCGCCGAGAAGAGACCATCACGGTTACACACGCGGTTGATGTATTTTAATTAAGATCAACTTTTGGTTTTCTACAACCAGACATTAACAAATTCCCATCTGCCCATAACCGCGGGCACAGCTTTCGAAAGTTCAAATCCCTGCAGGAGTGTCCCAACTTAGCCCATCACAAGCTCTCACGGTCAACGAAGGATATTCCTTCTAGCGGAAAGACCCGATGAGGCTCGGAATCCCGGTTACAAGACATTTCGACAATGGTAAAACAAGACAAGCAAAGCCACCCGAATGTGCCGAAAAATCCCGATAGGAGCTGCACATATCTCGTTCTCAGGGCACACCGGATTGTCCAAACTTCCGGTAGGCATGCCCAGAGTTGCCCCTGGTGGCCACCGGCGGCTGACAAGTTGGACCAACACTCAGAGGAGCACTGGCCCGGGGGTTTAAATAAAGATGACCCTTGGGCAGGCCTACCCAAGGGAAAGAAAAGGCTAGGTGGCAAATGGTAAAACCAATGATGGGCCTTGCTGGAGGAGTTTTATTCAAGGCGAAGTGTCAAGGGGTTCCCATTATAACCCAACCTCGTAAGGAACGCAAAATCCAGGAACATAACACTGATATGACGGAAACTAGGGTGGCAAGAGTGGAAAAAAACACCAGGCATAAGGCCGAGCCTTCCACCCTTTACCAAGTATATAGATGCATTAATTAAATAAGAGATATTGTGATATCCCAACAAAATATCCATGTTCCAACATGGAACAAGATCCAATCTTCACCTGCAACTAACAACGCTATAAGAGGGGCTGAGCAAAGCGGTAACATAGCCAAACAACGGTTTGCTAGGACAAAGGTGGGTTAGAGGCTTGGTTTAACAATATGGGAGGCATGATAAGCAAGTGGTAGGTATCGCAACATAGGCATAGCAAAAGAGCAAGCAACTAGCAAGCAAAGATAGAAGTGATTTCGAGGGCATGGTCATCTTGCCTGAAATCCCGCAAGGAAGAAGAACGAGTCCATGCAGAAGACAAACGGACGTAGTCAAACAGGTCCTCACAAACGCGACGTTATCGGAACTAACCCGAAGAAGCAACACCGGAAAGAAGAAAACAACAAGGTAAACAACCATCACATAAACATGGAACGATGCGCAAACAAGTATGATGCATGTCCGGTTTAATGAGACATGGCATGGCAAAGTGCACAAGCAACCCTGCAAATTAAGTGGAGCTCAATATGCAATGAATTGCATATTGACGAAACACCACGACAAGTTATTTAGTTCGATCTCGTTTATGTGCCCAACAATATTAAATGTTGTTAAACATGGCAAGAGGGTGAAGCAAAGTAAAACTACCTATCTAGTCAAGGTTAAATGAGGCCGGAACAACAAAACAACAAGTCCAGAAACTCCTCATGTGTATATTTTGGTTATGGTACTATTCTGCCCTAAACATAATTTTAGAGTTATTAAACATGCAAAGTAAGGCCACCATGTTAAACTAGGCATTTTTCTACCCCATTTACATATAAAGATTATTTAAAGCCGAGCTACGGTTATTTAGTTATGAATTAAACCGTTTTAGCAAGTTATTTAAGCAAATTTAAACAAACAACATTTTACACATTTTAAACATAGATGAAAGTTTCATATTATTAAACTAGATGAAATTCTAAGCAAGTTTCATATTAAGTTTGTTTTAATCCGATGCATGGTTGTGAAGATATTAAATGCATGAAGTTTAGGGGTCGTTCTGCAAAACTGGCACTCTCTAGGAAAAACTAAATTCTCTGGACAGGAAAAAAACATGATGGGCTGGAACTGAATTGGCCCAGCAGTAGGAAAAGAAAGTTGAGGCGCTGGGGGTGGCCTGACCCATGGGCCTTGGCCCGACTCGGTGGAGAGTTTGGGCCGCAGCGACTTGCTGGGCCGCGGACGGGGTGCGATGAGGCACGAAGCGAGGCCGGCCTGTGCGAGCGATGCGGTCAACACGTCGAGTGGAGCGGGTGCTCGCTTTTGATTCAGAGGAAGCAAGGTGCGGCGCTGGTCTCCCTCGCGACAGAGGCAGCAGGGACATGGCTAAGATGCAATGGACGGGGCGCGGCTTGCTAGGACTTGGGCGGCTCGATGAAGAGGAGCAACAGCGGACACGGCGGCGCTGGGGACTCCGGCGGCGCAGGGGCGACGAGATAATCTTGCTCGATGCAGACAGCGGCAGCCAGGGGCGAGAAGGGGGCCGCGACGATGGACTTGGCAAGGGCGGGAGGTGAGGCGGATCCAGGCGATGGCGCGATAGAGCAGGCGCGAGGGCATTCTCAGCAGCGGCGCTGGTTAAGACGATGACGAGGCGTTGCAGGGCATCCACGGCGGCGGGGTCTTCCTGTCGACAGAGAAAGAAAAACAGAGAGAGATGAGAGAGGGCGAAACGGGAGGAGCACGGGAAGGAGAAGAAGGGGGCGACGCTCATCTGGTAATGTTCGCCGGAGACGTGGTTTGCCGGGGCAGCGGGGACGGCACGAGTCAGGAGGCGACAGGGAGCTTCTCTCTCTGGCTCACGGTGAGTGGAACAGGGGTTTTGCGTGGGCTGTGGTGGTTGGATAGATCGGTGCATGGATTGGATCGAATGGATTCCGGTGGGGATTGGTCGGCGATGGATCCAAGGAGAGACCAAGTGGCGACGGGATGGATCCTAAGAGAGAGGAAAAGGCAGGTAGGTGGCGGCAGAGGGACAAGGCTCCTAGATTTTAGGGTTAGGTTGATTTGGTAGGTGGTGGTCTATAAATATAAGGAAAATGGGGACTTTGGATCGTCTGATCAAAATCGGATGGTTCAGAAAGAATAGGCTAGGGAGTCCAAATAATAAAACGGTGATATTTTGTAGACGTTAGGGGATGATCCGGACACAATGGTAGCGACAGCCCGGGTCGGGTCCGGGACAACTTTCGGACGCGCGCGCGAGGAGGGGTAGGGATGGGCCTAGGAGAACTATGGAGAGCGGTTTGGACTGAGAGAAGAGGGGAGAGAGAGACCCGGCGATTGTTTCCGGAGACCAAAAACATCCGACGTTAGACCGGCTATAATGCCGCTATAGTTTAATGGTTGGGCTATCAAACGAACTCCGAATGCGATGAAACTTGGCAGGAGGCCTACCTACAACATAACAAGACCACACGCCAACTCTCATCCCATTCTGAGAACATTTTTCGGCCACTTATAAAATAATATTACAGACATGCCGCGGGCGCGTGCGAGTGTGTCTGGGCTCAGAACGGATAGCAGAAGGAACTGGGGAAACCCAGACGGATGCAGGTTTTGAAAACATGATGATGCAATGCACATGATGACATGAAAAGATGCAACACGCAAGCGAATGATATGGTAACAGCATTGAATAACTGGCAGACACCTGGCGCAACGGTCTCGGGGCGTCACAACACTCCACCACTACGAGAGGATCTCGTCCCGAGATCTAGAATGGCACCAGAGGGAAAAACGGAAGAGAAAGAGAAGAGGTAAAACTAAGTTGATTCTTTGACAAACGAATGAAACCAAAGAACCTTGAGAGGCTGAACAAATTTGAGAAAAGAATACAACGAAGGTGAACATGGTCGAAAACACTCCGTTAGAAAAGAGGGACAAAGAACATTGCGAAAAACCTTGAGGTTGAAGGGCAAGATATATATTGAAACCACTCCGGTTAAGTCAAGATAGAGAAGGATTAAGAATGATATAATTTGGACAGCACTCCGTCTGAGAAGGGACGCAAAACTTGATAAGATGAGGGAACTTGAAAAGAGCGCACAACACTCCGGTAAAATGGATAACACGAAAAGAACATGATCCTGACAAGAACAAGAAGAAGGTTTGAAGAGAGCAACATCACAATGCCTCCAGAAGAAGTGAGAGAATGGAACTGAATGAACGGGGGAGAAAAACAAGGTCTTGAGAGAGCACGCTTACACCAAAAGCTAGAACGAAGTTTTTGGGTTATCAACAACGAAAAGGATAAGCTTGATATGGACTTATAGAATACATCTCAAAATTATGAGGTGACAACCTGCCATTCCCGGAAAAAGATTGAATTGATATGAACAAGGAGACAACGAACTTATTTCACCATGAGGATAAATGAAGAACTTGTGTCATTTATAAGTACCATAATTATCAACAATCCTTAGGGAAGGCTTTAGGTGAAACATGACACAAGATAACTCCAGCGAAGAGGTTGATGGATTTAAAGTACCTCATTCTTAACAACATGTGAATCATGAAACATGAACTCAAATTATCAAGAATGACATAATACCACCTCCAATGGTACGAAAGAAAGAATTGCACTCTGGATTGCAAGATGAAGAAAACTTGAGCTCCTCTGAAAAGAATCTCAATGACCACTTCGAGAAGGAATTAAATCCTTGATGAACCACCAAGTAGAGCCTCCATGAATTACTCCGGTAAACGAAAGGATGACAAAAAGAAAGGGAAGTTGAGAATATGAGGTGAAGCCTTGCGATGATTTAGATGGAGCTTCGCGACGATATAATGCAGAAAAACTTGGAACTCCGGAAAAGGAAAGATGAAACAACTGAAATCAAGAATTTTGATGAACCTCCGGAATAAGGAATTAAATCACTTGGATGAAACAATAATAAGAATTACATTACGCTTACCCTTCACCAATTCAAATTGATGACAAGCAATAGATTTTGGCATACTACTTATTCTCATAGAAAGGATTAAGATAGATATAGAACAAACTTGGGAAGATCTTCAATGAACCACCGTAAGAAATGAAACAACGAATAAAATGATATGATAAATGAAGGAAGAAGAATCTTGAGCGAACCACCGTAAGAATTAAAAATGAACAAAGAAAAGATAAGGAAGACACCGGGAAGAATTTAGCAAATGAACGAAGATGCTTGAGAGAATTTATATACATGAGAACGAAGAGGTCACGAGCTGATAAGAGAATACTTGAATGATGCACCGGTATGATTTGGAGAACGAGAGTTGAAAGCTGGAATGAATAATTATGAGATGATGGGCTCCAAAGAATCAAATTGAAAAGACTCCTGAATTGCTCCGGATGGGTGAAAAGAATTATCACGAACGAAAACAATTATGAGAAGACGGCATAAGGCTAGCACCATGAATCTTGAAGATAATGGAGCAAGATTAGAGAGAAACTCTTCTTCGGTCTTCAAAATTCCGAGAATAACGACGAGAAACACCACCATGAATTATTTAGACACTCCGGAAGAACCAAAACAAAGAGGTTGAGCCAACAATGAAAAGAATTCGACAGATCTTGGAGAAAAACATGAGACTGATGATAATTCATTCTTACGTCAAACTTGGAAAATAATTTGAGAGTAACACCGGGAAAATTTGAAGAGTCGGGTAAGATCCTGGAAAAGACCTGTGGGTTAGGGCCCACTCAAACGATACACCATTGAAAAGGTTTTGAAGAGAGATTACACCGGTTGAATTAAATGGACTGAATGAGATAACAACCTCAAAATAACTTGGATGGATCGAGAATGTCACCGTGAGTCTTCTGAGATATCTCCAGCACTCCGGAACAAGTGAATAGCGAGAAGTGGATGATTATGAGGTGCACCGGCATGAGAAGGTATTAGAAAGGAGAAAAAGGATATGATCCACAAAGGTTGAATTGAATCCACTAGAGAGGATAAAAGAAACAAAGAATGATAAACTTGAGGCTCCGTAGAATCTTCATGAGCATCACCGGGTAAGAACATTGATGAAAAAGGAATGGAGAGACTTCACATGAATAAGATGGCCACTTGATCAAGAAATCTGAATCCTTGAAGAAAAAGGGGGGGGGGGGGGGAAAAACAAAGCAACTTGGAGACGGATGAAACAAACACCATTGAGAAAAACCGAGAGGTGATCTTGCGATGTTAAAATGATTGGATCCACTTGAAGAGAAGCACACCGGTTGAAAAGGATTGACATGAGAATCTCGATTATCGTGAAGGATTTGTATTCACATCGGAGTATGAGAACACCGTTTAGGAAAAGTATGGAATCAACACTTGGCATTGAAGCAACTCGAATACCACAACTCAAAAACAAAAAAACAAAGGATTGGCTTGTGGAATAAGCCAGAACAAACATATGATAGAGATTTTGTCCGAAGTTTTCGTGGTGGGGCCTACACGGGCTCGATCGTACAGCACCATCATGTACAAGGCAGTGCACATGACATACGAAGTGTTTCCGAGTCGTCATAGCCAAGGACTCTTTAAGACACAATGAGACCACTGTAAAACCAACCGTGAATAGGCGGACCACTAGACGTCGAACCCCAATTTCATATCATACATCTGTTGGAAAGATATCCTAAGAGCTACTTGAATTCCCACTTATAAACTCCCGAAACTTTCCGGTTATGCAATCAGGTGTTGGGGATACAAGGGAAGCATAATATCTCACCCAAAAGTAGCAAATCCTACATCCAGCTGTATCCATCCTTCAACACATAACCAAGAAACCTTCGGAAATTGTTTACCTCAACCTTCGAAAAGCATCCGTTATACGAGTTATGGCAATACTCCTGAACTCCCGCCCCAGTACTGGGTGGCGTCGAGGTTATCTCACCAACAACTGCATAAAAGAGATTTTCGATGTCGGCGAAACTAATCTCAGGTATTCCAGAACTGCAACGATAAAATTGTGACGACAACACCTCGGAGCTCAACTCCCCGGGACACTGCCACAACCCCTAAATGACAGGAGGCACCAAGAACAATGTTCTCGTCACAAAACCATCAGAACGATTCCAAGATACCCGCGTGATCCTAAAAAAAATTAGTGAAATTTGAGAAGAGAAGAGTCAAAACTCTACGTCAGGATGCCTCACCAGAGCGATGAATGGACTGGGGAGTAAAAGAATTCCTAACTCTCCGATATATATAATTCCTAAATGACTCAAAACATTTTTCTAGACTAATAAACGCCAGCGATTCGATCAAGCAGGGGGCTCCTAAGGTCGGGGAAGGCTCTGATTACCAACTTGTAACGCCCTCGATGCGGCTTTATCTCCCACGTGTCGAAGCACGACTTAGAGGCATAACCGCATTGAAAGCAATGTCGCAAGTGAGGTAATCTTCACACAACCCATGTAATACATAAGGGAAAGAGATACATAGTTGGCTTGCAATCGCCACTTCACACAATACATGAATAAAGCATTACATCATCTAGATACAATCAGGGTCCGACTACGGAACCAAAATAAAAGAAGACTACCCCAAATACTACACAGATCCCCGATCGACCCCAACTGGGCTCCACTACTGATCAACTAGAACGAAACAACATAAAGAACAAGATCTTCCTCGAGCTCCACCTTGAGCTCGGTTGCGCCATCTGCACGGTAACATCGGCACCTGCAAACTGGTTTTGGAAGTATCTGTGAGTCACGGGGACTCAGCAATCTCACACTCTCGCGATCAAGACTATTTAAGCTTATAGGTAGGGTAAAAGGTATGAGGTGGAGCTGCAGCAAGCGACTAGCATATTTGGTGGCCAACATACGCAAATGAGAGCGAGAAGAGAAGGCAAAAGCACGGTCGAACAACTGTGATCAAGAAGTGATCCTAGAACAACCTACGTCAAGCATAACTCCAACACCGTATTCACTTCCTGGACTCCGCCGAGAAGAGACCATCATGGTTACACACGCAGTTGATGTATTGTAATTAACATCAACTTCAGGTTTTCTACAACCCGACATTAACAAATTCCCATCTGCCCATAACCGTGGACACGGCTTTCGAAAGTACAAATCCCTGCAGGGGTGTCCCAACTTAGCCCATCAGGCTCGGAATCCCGGTTACAAGACATTTCGACAATGGTAAAACAAGACCAGCAAAGCCACCCGAATGTGCCAACAAATCCCGATAGGAGCTGCACATATCTCATTCTCAGGGCACACCGGATTGTCCAAACTTCCGGTAGGCCAGCCTAGAGTTGCCCCTGGTGGCCACCGGCGGCTGACAAGTTGGACCAACACTCAGAGGAGCACTGGCCTGGGGGTTTAAATAAAGATGACCCTTGGGCAGGCCTACCCAAGGGAAAGAAAAGGCTAGGTGGCAAATGGTAAAACCAATGTTGGGCCTTGCTGGAGGAGTTTTATTCAAGGCGAACTGTCAAGGGGTTCCCATTATAACCCAACCGCGTAAGGAACGCAAAATTCGGGAACATAACACCGATATGACGGAAACTAGGGCGGCAAGAGTGGAACAAAACACCAGGCATAAGGCCGAGCCTTCCACCCTTTACCAAGTATGTAGATGCATTAATTAAATAAGAGATATTGTGATATCCCAACAAAATATCCATGTTCCAACATGGAACAAGCTCCAATCTTCACCTGCAACTAACAACGCTATAAGAGGGGCTGAGCAAAGCGGTAACATAGCCAAACAACGGTTTGCTAGGACAAAGGTGGGTTAGAGGCTTGGTTTAACAATATGGGAGGCATGATAAGCAAGTTGTAGGTATCGCAGCATAGGCATAGCAAAAGAGCGAGCAACTAGCAATCAAAGATAGAAGTGATTTCGAGGGCATGGTCATCTTTCCTGAAATCCCGCAAGGAAGAAGAACGAGTCCATGCAGAAGACAAACGGACGTAGTCGAACAGGTCCTCACAAACACGACGTTATCGGAACTAACCCGAAGAAGCAACACCAGAAAGAAGCAAACAACATGGTAAACAACCATCACATAAACATGGCACGATGCGCAAACAAGTATGATGCATGTCCGGTTTAATGAGACATGGCATGGCAGAGTGCACAAGCAACACTACAAATTAAGTGGAGCTCAATATGCAATGAATTGCATATTGACGAAACACCACGACAAGTTATTTAGTTCGATCTCGTTTATGTGCGCAACAATATTAAATGTTGTTAAACATGGCAAGAGGGTGAAGCAAAGTAAAACTACATATCTAGTCAAGGTTAAATGAGGCCGGAACAACAAAACAACAAGTCCGGAAACTCCTCATGTGCATATTTTGGTTATGGTACTGTTCTGCCCTAAACATAATTTTAGAGTTATTAAACATGCAAAGTAAGGCCACCATGTTAAACTAGGCATTTTTCTACCCCATTTACATATAAAGATTATTTAAAGCCGAGCTACGGTTATTTAGTTATGAATTAAACGTTTTAGCAAGTTATTTAAGAAAATTTAAAAAAACAACATTTTACACATTTTAAACATAGATGAAAGTTGCATATTATTAAACTAGATGAAATTCTAAGCAAGTTTCATATTAAGTTTGTTTTAATCCGATGCATGGTTGTGAAGATATTAAATGCATGAAGTTTAGGGGCCGTTCTGCAAAACTGGCACTCTCTGGGAAAAACTAAATTCTCTGGACAGGAAAAAAAACATGATGGGCTGGAACTGAATTGGCCCAGCAGCAGGAAAAGAAAGGTGAGGCGCTGGGGGTGGCCTGACCCATGGGCCTTGGCCTGACTCGGTGGAGAGGTTGGGCCGCAGCGACTTGCTGGGCCGCGGACGGGGCGCGATGAGGCACGAAGCGAGGCCGTCCCGTGCGAGCGATGCGGTCAACACGTCGAGTGGAGCGGGTGCTCGCTTTCGATTTAGAGGGAGCAAGGTGCGGCGCTGGTCTCCCTCGCGACAGAGGCAACAGGGACATGACGAAGATGCAACGGAGGGGGCGCGACTTGCTTGGACATGGGCGGCTCGATGAAGAGGAGCAGCAGCAGCGGACACGGCGGCGCTGAGGACTCCGACGGCGCAGGGGCGCCGAGGCACTGGGCGACGAGCTGCTCTTGCTCGATGCAGACAGCGGCAGCCAGGGGCGCGAAGGGGGCCGGCGATGATGGACTTGGCAAGGGCGGGAGGTGAGGCGGATCTGGGCGATGGCGCGACGGAGCAGGCGCGAGGGCGTTCTTAGCGGCGGCGCTGGTTAAGATGGCGACGAGGCATTGCAGGGCATCCACGGTGGCGGGGTCTTCCTGTCGACAGAGAAAGAAGAACATCGAGAGATGAGAGAGGGAGAAACAGGAGGAGCACGGGAAGGAGAAGAAGGGGGCGACGCTCATCTGGTAATGGTCGCCGGAGACGTGGTTTGCTGGGGCGGCGGGGACGGCACGAGTCAGGAGGCGACAGGGAGCTTCTCTCCCTGGCTCACGGTGAGGGGAATAGGGGTTCTGCGTGGGCTGTGGTGGTTGGATAGATCGGTGCATGGATTGGATCGAATGGATTCCGATGGGGATTGGTCGGCGATGGATCCAAGGAGAGACCAAGTGGCGACGGGATGGATCCTGAGAGAGAGGAAAAGGCAGGTAGGTGGCGGCAGAGGGACAAGGCTCCTAGATTTTAGGGTTAGGTTGATTTGGTAGGTGGTGGTCTATAAATATAAGGAAAAGGGGGACTTTGGATCGTCTGATCAAAATCGGACGGTTCAGAAAGAATAGGCTAGGGAGTCCAAATAATAAAACGGTGATATTTTGTAGACGTTAGGGGATGATCCGGACACAACGGTAGCGACAGCCCGGGTCGGGTCCGGGACAACTTTCGGACGCATGGGCCTAGGAGGACTGTGGAGAGCGGTTTGGACTGAGAGAAGAGGGGAGAGAGAGACCCGGCGACTGTTTCCGGAGACCGAAAACGTCCGACGTTAGACCGACTATAATGCCGCTATAGTTTAACGGTTGGGCTATCAAACGAACTCCGAATGCGATGAAACTTGGCAGGCGGCCTACCTACAACATAACAAGAGCACACGCCAACTCTCATCCCATTCTGAGAACATTTTCCGGCCACTTATAAAATAATATTACGGACATGCCGCGGGCGCGTGCGAGTGTGTCTGGGCTCAGAACGGACAACAGAAGGAACTGGGGAAACCCGGACGGATGCAGGTTTTGAAAACATGATGATGGAATGCACATGATGACATGACAAGATGCAACACGCAAGCGAATGACATGGCAACAACATCGAATAACTAGCAGATACCTGGCGCAACGGTCTCGGGGCATCACACATGACTTCTTCCATTTAAATGAAAATGGTATTTGAAAATATTTGAATTTCATTAGGAAATATTTCAAACTCAGAAACTTTATCCAACTCAATGATTTTCATGAGAGAAGATAAAATGACTTCTGTAAAACATATGTAATATGAGTTGGAAGTTTTAAGAGAATTAAATTCAAAGTCCTTTTGAAATTATTTTCAATTTGGAGTTATTTGGGTTTTATTCAAATTATTTTTCTCCAAAATAAAGATATATGGAAAATAGGGTAACATGATTCCCTACACCAGAAAATTGTAGATAAATAAATTTGAAGTCATTTTGGTATTTTAAAATGATTTTTATTGGATTTTAGTAGGGCAGTAGCACTCTTTGAATTATTTGAATTTTTCTCGATTTAATTTGGCTTGATAAAAATGTTCATGTTGTAAAATATTTTTCTGAAAATCTTGATATATAATATGCCTATATAAAATTTTATTTTATTTTCTTTATTCAGTTTTCCTTCTGTTTCTATTTAAAAAACAAAACTGTACGTGCGGCCCATGTTTATTTGTCGCCCACACGAGTAGCATAGTGGCAGCAGGCGCCTCATCTTTTTTTCCTAAATGGGCCAGGCCCAGCCAGCCATTTCAGTTTTTTTTACTTTGGCCGAATTTTGTTAAAAAAACATCAGCTGAGCGGCCGGCCGAGCCGCTTTACGCGTTTAGCCCATGCGACGCGCCTTCCCTGTTTCGTTTTCTTTTCATCTACGTACATATATGTTTAATCCCACATTGCCTAGGCTTTGACCCATAAACCTCTTTTCCATCTATAAATATAGACCCATAGAGCTTTCAAAAATCATCTGATTCAGGTTAAATCAATATTTTGATTTGACTAGATTCATTTAAGAAAAATATTTTTCTCCTTTCCGGCGCGATTTCTGAAAAATTATCTTCTCTCTCCGAAATCGTATTTTCTCTGCCTCATAAAGGTATCTTTCTTTGTCTTTTTCTTTTTTATACGTCCGTAGTTTATTATTTCTAGACTAGTACGATAGAATAATTACATTATCAATTAGTCTATGTATTTATACATTAGACCTAGATTTTTTTAGCCGTAGCTATTTTTCTTCCATAAAATAGCTTTGCCCTGATTTTTCAAATAGCCATAACTTTTTACTCGTTCATCCAAATTAGATGAAACCAACGCCTATAGTGTTTTCTTGTTTCCACCTATCTAGTGAACCTGTCACATCAACTTTTTGAAATTTTAAAATTTTAAAATTTGTTCAGATTCATATTCAAACTTCTTTTGATCATAACTTGAGTTTCGTAACTCTGATTTGGTTGATTCTTTTCGCAAATCGAAGCTCTTGACCTAAACTTTCTGATAAGGCCAAATTCACATAATTTTTGTACTGTTAGAAATTGTTTTATGTTGCAACAGTTATTTGTTTGTTTTGATGTTTTCCAAACTGTTTTCTTCATTCTTCCAGATCTTTTGAGTGATTGCTTTTGTATGGTTACTATTGCTTGCTCACGATAGATTGAACGGAGTGTGACGAGTAGAACTATCAAGAGTTATGAGTGCGAATCACCTTCATAAACTGTACAAGGCAAGTTCAGACTTTGATCATATCCCTTTCATACCCAGTTTTTATGCATTAGTTTCACCCTTAAACATTGCATGGTTAGAATTTGATAACATGTGGGTATTGGGAAGGAGTTGATGAGGTAGAACCTATTGTCGTGTATCAAACCCTGTGAGTTACTTATACGTTATGCTTATACTACTATGCTATGCTCGTAGACGTGGATTTGGTTGAGTGTATTCATGACAGATGTCAGAGTTGATAATTAATGGTTAACTTAAGGTGGCTACTTTAATACACATCTGGGTGGAATGGTAGGGGCACCCTGGAGCACCCAGTGGTTTGCCCGGGCACCTGGAGAACCCAGTGCTTGCCCAAGGGGATCCCGGAGGACCTGTGTGATCACCCTATGGAATGCCACCCAGGCTCAAAGGGGTCATAAGATTATTCATGCTAGAAACTTTCGTGTGCAGCCACAAGCCATTATGGGCTCTGGCATAGTTAAGTAAGTTGCGTGAGCTCTTGAAGAAGTGGACTAGGAGATGTAGGGGGATTGTTGGTGTACCGGTCCGCCCGGAGTAGAGAGTAAATGCTCCTGAAAGACCGTGTCTCGGTCATCCATTTCTTAAACACCATGTAGTGCGAGAAAATCAAACAGAGGAGATCGAGTCTTGTGGGGAAAAGTGCCCAACCTCTGCAGAGTGTACAAACTAATCATGGTTAGCCGTGTCCCTGGTTATGGACATCTTGAGTCTCTGGTACTTGGATTATCATATTGATCTCATCACGTTACATAAATAATTTGTTGGGTTATTGATGTTAATTTGGGATTGAGTTGAAGGAACCTTCTCAATATTTTTAACCAACTTTGTAGTTAAATAAATTATATTCCTTTGTAGTAGGGAAAAATTGGCTTTTCGCAAAAACATGATAACCATAGAGCTTTTCCACCAGCCATATATGCATGTAGTGATAGCGATTATTCATCATTATCCTATTGTGTGAATTTGCCAGTACATTCAATGTACTGACCCTTTGTGGCTGAAACGTCCCATGTTGCAGGAATTCTTACGACAATTAAGTGATACGTTAGGGTTACGATTTCTATACTCAACTTCGCCGTTGGTTTTGATGGGAATCCACAACCTTTGTTACTTCCTCTATATGGATTGAGGTAATAGTATTTACGGTACTTTATACATGTGATTTACCTCTGTTATAAATCCTCGAGTACTGTGTGTGTCAGCATACCGATCCAGGGATGACACTTAAGCACAGAGACTTGACCTGAGGTCGGGTCGCTACAGAAGTGCTTTCGTCAAGGGTGACCGACACGTGGCATCCACCGTAACGGAACACTGTTAAGCTATCGGGTCCGGTTTTGGATCCGATAACCTGTTAATAGCCCCGACCAATGGGGATTTTCCATGTGTAAAATCATCATTGGCTGGAGGAAACACGTGTCGGCTCACCGTTGAGACAGATGTCAACCACTCATTGGACCCAAAGCGCCTATGATACACCGACACGTGGCACGGCCCAACAGAGGCCCATTCCTGTGAAAAGGCTGGCCTGTTTGACTTGGTCAAAAGGTGGCGGGCCGGCCCACGGCAAGCCTGTTATCGGCCTGTTCGCATATAGCCCGTTTACAGCCCGCTATCCCAGGGCCCATTTACGGCCTATCTGAATTATGCCTAGTAGCATCATTTGGGCCGTCCAATATAATTCCAGCATGTTTTATCTTCTGGCCCATGACGTCTTTCGGCCCATATGAGGCCCTTAGTAACCCTCGGCCCCTTAACGGCCCGTGGTAAAACTGGACCGTAATGAACAGTGTATCACTTTATTCCATTGGGCCGTTTCCAGCCCATGATATCTTTCGGCCTTCTCAGGGCCAATTTATTCTTGGGCTCATTTCCAGCATTCGGTTACTTACGGCCCATTACTGTCATTTTCTGCTTGTGGGCCAAATTCAGCCCATGGTTACAGTCGGCCCATTAATACGTTGGGCCATTTTCATGTCGAAAAAAACCCATTGGGTGGTTTTCATAGAGTTATCAAATACGGCCAATAAACGACCCGTTATTTTCCATGAATAGTATGACCCATGATTGGCGAAATGATGATACGCCCCATAGAAGGCCCATGGATCCTACGGCCCGTAAAAGGCCCATGGATTGTACGGCCCGTAGAAGGCCCATGGATCCTATGGCCCCTAAAGAAGGCCAATGGATCCTACGGCCCATAGAAGGCCCATGGATCATACGGCCCGCAGGAGGCCCATGATTACAACAATCCATGTGTTGCCATGATTGTTTTGGCCTAGTTTGCAAAAATAGGTTATTGTGGCCACTAGAAAAACACAGAAAAAGAACTGCAGTGACTACAAGCAAACAACTAAACAAGACAATAAGGAAATAAATAAGCAAGCAATTAACGCTAGCCTATTACCGCTATTACACATATTACATCCACTAGGCATCAAATTTCATCACCAATGCAAATATAGGGAACAAAGCAGCATATTACACACACTGGCCGTCAAAATTGGCCACCAGTGCAAATAAACGCGGCACCAAAACAAGAGCATAACTGAAACAACTTCAGAAGAGCTCAAGAAACGTGGTATCCACCATGCTGGCTATAAGCTTAGCAAGCTTATTAGATTTGTCCTGTTTAGCGCTAAAATCCTCCAACGCTTGCTTTTGCACCAGAAAGTATGCATCTGAGTGCTCCAGGGACTTCCGCAGTCCTTCCGCTTCTTGTCGTAGCACAGCTAATCGATGTCTTTCAGCTTGTAGTTGAGACTCAAGAAACCGAACTGATTCAGACAGTGAGTTTGAATAGCTTGTGCAAGCGGTAGTGGCCAGTAACTCCAACACTAAACCGAGACAGGACTTTGGGGTTGTCTCACTGTCTTCAAGATTGTCTTCCTTAGCTGTTTTATCAGCTTTGTTGGAGACCAACAAGGATGTGTCACTATCATGAACCTTATCTGCATTACTTCCTTTACCATTGCTTAATAAGGCACTCTTCCCCAATATTCTGTCAGCATTCTAAAAGAAGAAACAAGCAGACACATAATAGTTTAGCATGTACTAGTATATGAAACTCATTTCAGTGAACCAGTTCATTAGTAAGGTGGACATGATTAAACTACCAAGTCTTCTATTGCCAAGTACTAGTACATAATAAAAGCATCAAACAGACATATATCTATGTACTATGGTCACTTCATTGTCTTGCCAAATCAAAATAGAGACACGGTTCAAATCATATCAGTTCAAGACAAAGCAGCAGTGAAAGAATACAAAGCATGGGAAACTACACGACACAACAAGATTTCAGATGGGTACCACGGGTTTACATGTAGACCACCATTATTGGCTCTGTTGTGATGCTAGTAATGTGCATGATATGAGAATTCAACTGTATACACAATTGAAATTGAAATCTACAGAGCTATTGATAAGAGCAAGCCTGTTAAAGAAACATGCGTGAACATACCCGCTGTGCCATTGAAGTTTCAATTGGATCCTTCAATTTAAAAATAAGTTTGTATGAGTAAATACAGTGATACAAGAGGAAAGAAGTATGCACGATAGCAATCATAGTTAAAAAAGGCGCGACTAAGCGAGCGCTTAAGCACGCCTAGACTCTAGGCGTTGGCGAAACGCATTGCGCATAACTACGCTTAATTTGTGCATAACTGCGCATAAGCATGCGCTTTGGTCAGTAAAGCGCAAGGTGGTGGCAAAACGCACAGTTAACGCCTAGCGCTTTTTTGAACTATGATAGCAATGGAATCTTAAATTAGAACAGTTGTTCTTCAGGTTTAGGCACTTGTTCTACATGAACAGAGTACAGTAAGACACAAGAATATAGTACTTAAAAATAGAAAATGAGCTCATAGACCTTACCACATTCTTGGTTCAGTACCAGTACAAAACAAGGCGTTCCTAGTCATTGCCCAGTAAATGTGTCTCAAGAGAACTTAAGGGAATTTGATGAGTTTCTTTGCCGGTGAAGTACATTTTCTTCAGGTAATTCCGATACTTCCACCAAGCATTCTTGAAGATAGCAGAGGTATTAGCAGAGGTTACCTCATCCTAAGTTTCCAAATCGGTCCTTGTCTATAGAGAAAAATGGGAAAATTTGTTGTATTATAACCTTCATGGAGGTAGGATGTATGGGACAAAGCAAAGTAATTGCCATGAATAACATTACTTACACATAAGTGATGAAGAAACACCTACAACTAGCATTTTCCTTCATCTTCAGTATAATATTTCCAAGATGGGAAGATACGCACATACGATTTTACAACATCAAATGCGATAGATGCTAAACTACGACTAGCTGGTTGTGCTTCCTCCACAGGAATAGGCGTACTAACTGGTGGAGTTGGTGTTCGCCGTGGTAGTACTGGCCCTTTGGGCACTGGAGCTGCCTTACTAACTGCTCTTGTTATGGAGCTCTGTGGTGGAGATGGTGCTGTGTCAACAGGAACTGGGTTACTATCTGCTGGGGTTTGGGTTAGATTGGGTGAAGCTGGTTCTCTGTCCATCGTAGTAGGGGTACAATCTACGAGTGTTTGGGTTATGTGTGGTAGGGCTGGTTCTCATGCATGTACAACCGTGGTGCTATCTCCACCAAGAGGTAGCACTATTTTATTTGAAGACCGTGTTTTTAGTCCGCTAGATACTGGCATCACCTACTCCAATTCAAATGGCTGATAAATAGGAAACATAGTTGAATGTACAGACATTGTATGAGAGACAGATGCAATAGATAGTGTGGAAAAAAGAGGGCATGAAATAGTTGACATGTATATTGTTTAACCAAAACGGATAGCATGACATAATTTCACATATATGATGTCTATCTAAACTGGATAGCATAGCATAACATAATTCAAAGATATGATGAATAACTAAACATGATCGCATGACATAATTCACCTACATGTTATCTAAGTAATCATGATCGCATCATTTAATTCACATATGTGATTTATGTGCTAAACAGAGGGCATTAGATATGATGTCTGAACTAAGAAAATGGTGTTGAATATTGTGTATATGATGTCTAATCTATGCAATGCAAGACACCGTATGCATGATATGAGCAGTATAACCATGCCAATTTAGAGCATACACCTCGGTGGGGGAATAGGACTGGTCATCTGTCTCTGAATCCATCTCTGAGGAGCTATCGGGACCCAACAAGAGATCTGCTATGACAGGTAGCACTGTCTGCGCTGAAGGCCTTGTTTTCACTCTAGATTTTTCAATCTCCCACCCAAATGGCTGATTCAGATGAAGAGTAGTTTAATGTACAAACATTGTCGACAAATGGAAATGTAATGCAGAAAAGGATGGGCAAGATATCATTCAAATATATGATGCCTGGTTAAACATGATGGCATTGGATATTTCACGTATATTATGGCTGGCTAAAAGACATGAGACTGCACAATTCCCATATATGATATAGAAACTAAACAGGTGGCATTACAGAACATGTCTAAACTAAGAAGATGACATATATGATGTCAAAATTAGGCACAACAAGGCAACATATGCATGATATGACTAACATCATCATGCCAAGGTAGAGAAAACACCTTGGGGGGTAAATAGGAGTGGTCAGTGGCGTCTAAATCCGCCTCAGAACAGATATATTCCTCTGGATTACAATCTGGAGAGGGGTGGGGAGGGTTTTCCATTGAACCCACCATGGAGCTATGTCTGCATGACATTGTATTGCCGCGCAAAACTCTTCTGTTTTTCTCTACATGTTCAGCATGACTGTGTACAATATCTGACATGCATACAAAAAAATATGGTGAGATTATGTAAGGAGAGCATGCAGAAATTTAGAGTGATGGTAACAACTAGTGGATGGATCCAAAAATAATGATAGCAGGCTAATGATTGCTTTAATTTAATAAAAAGACAGATGATGATTGCTTTACTATTTGTTTCCCACCCAAGATGAACAACATAGGCATACCCTAGGTGAACCAGATATTAGACAGAGATACTATTCATTGCTTCCTCGATATGTGCCCCACAACTAATTTAGAACTCAAGTTTGAACATTAATTTGGACTTGACTTGGAGTCCAAGAGGTGAACATGACGATAAAGTAGCAGGTAATTCTAAGCAATGCATAACATAAGAAAAAACAAAAGAGTGCGACCTCTCTTGTGGACCAGTGTACTCCTCAGGTTCATCTGCTGAGTCGATGATGGTGATACCGTTGCGGCGGGTGCCGGCGGCAGGGAAGGAGATCTGAGGTGGCAAAAAATGGCCAGAAGTCGTGATGTCTGGTTTGGTGGATGTTTCTGTCGATGGAGCATCTCAGTTTAGGTGGACGACGTCGTGACAGGAGCAGGACAAACCACACAAAGTTTCCTTCGACACCTACCTGTAACTGAAGTAATTCTGAAAGGGCTCATTTGGCTTGCATGATTCTAAAAATGCAGGGATAGGAAAAACACCGGAATAGGATAGGAATGCACATGGTAAATAGAGCATTTGTAAACACAGGATTTCTGTCAACTTGAGTGTTTGGTTTATAGGAATTGGAAGAATAGAGGAATGCAAAGGAAAATGGCCAAAATAAAGTGAAACCATATGAAAGCATGTACAGTTAGAATGTTATTCTGCCACTATTGCACTTGGTCTTGTTTTCATGCATAGGATTTTGAAAAGTAGGTCCATGTGGATGTTTTGCTTCATTCCTTTCAACAAAATGCATGAATAATTGAATAGTAGAGTGCCATTGGAAAATTCCCTATTTCTATGTTTTTCCGTTGAACCAAAATAGCCCTAATGGATCGACATGAATGTATAGTAATAAGTGATGCAACAAGTGTACAACCTCTTTGCCGTAGCTGTGTCGACCTCAGCATCATTGGGTTCGTCGCTGAAGCAGTTGAGGCAGAGGTGGCTGTCGGACATGTGGAGGAAGATTTGAGGAATCTGTAGACGGCGTCCAGGGCACTGCTCTATTGTGATGGATCGTTCTGTCGTTGGAGCAGCCCCGGTGAGCCGTAAGACGTCAAGGCTGAAGCAGGACAAGACAGACATCGTCAATCTCAAGTGGGATTCTAATAGCATCTCCAGTAGATGATGTAAAATAGATGTAAAATTTACATCACCAAAAACCACCTGACTACAACAGATGAGGTAAAAAATGTTGACTCTGAACTTAACTGTCAAAACTAATATTTACTGTGGAATCTGAATGTTACTGTCGAAACTGAATGCAACGGTAGCAGAGAAGCACTTGACATGTAGTTTAGGGAGGGCATGTAGTTCATCTTCAACCTGCACCCCCTGAGCCGCCAGCCACCACCGGCCGAACCGCCGGCCCCAGCGCCGCCTCGCCGCCCCGAAACAACTCCCCACCGCCGGTCCGCCGCCGCCCCTACCAGCCCTATAGGCCCCCTGCCCCCACCCTGAACCCTAAGATAGATAGTGGGGTACCTCTCCGGCGAGCCCCCGTCCCCGCTGCGGGTGGTTCTTCCTTAACTCCGGCGAGCCCCCCACCCCCTGAAAATCGACTAACCCAAAAGTCGATTCAGTCGACTAAAGTGTAGCTAAATCGGAGCAGAGCAGCAGCACGAGCGAGGGGGAGTGAAGCAGCAGTGCGAGCGAGCGAGCGAGAGCCGGAGCAGCAGCAGGAGCGCGAGCGACCGAGCGATAGCCGGAGCAGCAGCAGCAGATCCGGCTGGTATGGACGCCGCCGCTGAAGGGGCCTCGCACTGGGGGAGATCCACCGTGGAGATGCCGCCCGTGGCGCCGGCTTCAAGGTAGCCGCTCCACGGGGGTGCGGGATGGAGCACCGTCGACGCCGGGAGGTCGAGCTAAGGAGAAGGTGCGATGCGATGAGTGTATAACCTCTTTGGTGGCGCCAAGTAGGCCTCGGCTTCGTCTGAGGAGTCAGTGAGGATGATGCGGTTCCCGTGGAGCAGGTTAAGGCGGTGCTATGGGGATGGAGCAGCCGCGATAGACGAGGCAATCGTCGGAGCAGCTCCTTCGAGGTGGAGGACGGGATGGCTGAACTGCCGGGAAGATGAGATGGATGACGGATCCTCATCCGGGGAGGTAGACGAGGGACGCCGAGCTGTTGCGGTGGACGACATCGTCGGGGAAGAGGCTCCGGCTGGGCAGCGCTGAGGTGGCGGACGGAGGAGGGTGGGGTTTCGCGGCTGGAGCGAAGAGGTTATGGCTGCCTGGGATTTCAAATGGCAAAAGGGAGGCGATGGGAGGGGGTAAACCATGACTTAGGGACGCGCTTGTCAAAACTGTAGGGTGTGTTACAGAAGTACTCCGCACCGATTTGAACTAGCGGCCCTTTCGGCTCAGGGTTAGAAGGGGGATTTTGCGTGTCGGGATTTGGCAGCTGGAGGGAGTTTTTGCGCGCATTGTAATTTCTGGATAGCAAGGCGCGGGTTGTGAAGGCGCCAGTTTTGGGAGCACGATATCTGAATTTTTGGGATATAACAAGGCGCGGGTTGAATTTTAGGGACAACCCTAACGTGTAGTATTGTACTTGTACGTACAAAATCAATTCGCACTTCCCTCAACCAAAAAGAAAACGAAAAAAATAAAACTATTCACACCACACAAAGAGAGAGTCTTGCCCCGTTTTACTATAAAAATGCTATTTAAATGCTATTCGGTAGTATGAATCCATGTTATGTCCAATTAATTTTTTTCGCTTACTGTATAATGCATGTAACATACTCATACCAACATTTTAGTGCATTCCAAATGTCTATACTACAGCTGCAATTCGAACTGAATTTGAATTCGTTTCTTTATTTCAATAACAATCTACAATCATGATTGTTGCCAACTTCAACCATCATCCGTGTATTACCTTAATAACACACCACATGATTACTATAGAGATAGATATGAACTATGTGTACTACATGAACTCGAATTCTATTTTTTGAATACAATTGATGTTGATTCCAAATAATAGTACATTTGATGTACTAATTATATATTCATAATCTAAACCATGTTCCATACGTGTACACCGTGTTTATCACACCTAGTATAGTGCCCCGCCCCCCTAAATTATGACAAGTATTTAGACCTGAGCTGCAAAAGCCACACATTAGCCCAAATTATGATCAATGTTCTATATGTTATATGTAGTACTAGCAAGATGCCCATGCGGTCCATAGAACATCAACATGATCAAGGGGAGGCCTAATTTGCAAATATGGAGAGGGGTATGGGTATCTTTTTTCAAAATTGCCATAGTTTCCTTCCTATCTATCAGATATAAATCGGATGGCCTATATTGCAGGATGACACCATCATCAACAACTCCGTTTTTATAAGAGTAGAGATAAAATATATTATATGTAGTATAACATGTTCATAACCACACCATGTGTATCACCGTTATATATATTCAAACATGCGTCAGTTTAAAACACTATGATAAATTCTTCAAATATCCGAATTCGCTTTTTATAATGAAGTATGATCCTCTATTCGTCTTTTACACCCACACAATCCTCTTATCTTTGTAGCTAGCTAGTGCTAACTTTCTCTCGTGCATGCAGACGCCCGCATCCCTCTAACCCTCCCTCAGCATTCTCTAGCTCCATCGCGCAAATTCGTCTTTTCACTTTAGGTCGTTCACCCATGGTGTGTGTAGGCCCCCAGCTCCTTCTTTACCGCACACATCGATCGATATGCCTCTCTAGCCAGGTGTGCCTAGCACAAAACACAAGCTTGCCCTCTTCTCTTATCACCGTACACTCCTCACTCCCACCACTCTTTTCATCGATCTCGTACTCGCACACTTCTCCCCCCTCGATATAGTATGACTCTCACACCACCTCCTAGATGCATCCCTCTCTCTCTATCCTTCTCCCCGTGCCTCATTTGCTTCTAACACACACATGCATGTATACCGATCGATCTCCAAACATATACCTAGGTCGACTTTAACTATTCCCCCCATCGATCGACGTACCTCACAAGTTATGTCTCTCCTTTCTCTAACAAAGGACGATTGATCTTCCTATGTAGTTATGTCTGCTTACCACATCCATATCGCCCCCTCATCATTCGTGCATGCCTCCTGACCCGTCTCTCACATGCATGTGCACAGACAGGTAGCCATCCCCTCTCTTATTGATATTGCAGGCGTGCCCTCCGGTTGTCTAGCAAGCTATCCCACCATTTATTTGAAGGAACTAAACTACCACCCCCTCCAACAATCTAGCCATGTCTCTCTCCCAACCTTATTCCTCTCCTACACATATGCATGGATGCCGATCAATCTCCCTTAATACATGAGGTAGATCGATCTCCCTTAATACATGAGGTAGGCCTCTCTCCTCCTCCACACATATACTAGACATTGTACCTCTATAGTTAATTAGGCCTCCCTCCCACATCCACCACACACCGATAGTCAAGCGCTGTAGGTAGGTATCCATGACACGGAGACAAACTGCACATGTCCACTCTCACGTTCCAGTAGGCCAGCCACTCTATATCATTGATGTGCGCACACACAAATTCGGTGGCACTCTTTATTGATCGCGCGCGCGCACACACACACACATCATCCCTCTCTTCGATTCTATGGACACCTCAAGCCGATGATACCTCCACTCTCTTCTCGTGGACCGCCCCCTCTATATATTTGATATATCCAGGACTCTATTTCACACACATTGCATATGTTACACTTTTTGATTGACCCCACCCCCCCCAAAAAAAACTTTTACGAATCCACACACTATATCTCTCTATGTTTGTATCTCTCTCACACAACCCCACGTAGGTGGTGTACGTATACAAGAAGAGAATAGGTGCACCGTGCACGTAGTCACGCTTCGTGCCCAGCCACACCCGCGCGGGTACACGGTGGAGCTCATTTCTGTATGAAATGGCAGCCCACATGCTAATTTGAACGTGTGTAGCGGTTGTTTACCTACGGAGGTCGTGTACCATGCGTGCACGAAACAAAGTTCGACTTGATGCATTGGCGCGCTATTTTTAAATAAAGTTATATCGCTCAATGGCACGTACACAGAATATAAAATGATTTTTATGGAGAAAAAGATAGTCCGCTCCACTATATACAATGGAGCCTGCCTGCCTGGTTCGTCTCTCTTCGGAGTATCTCACACAAGGCTCTGGTGGCCTCTCTCTCTCTCTCACCATTGGTCGTTGATCCGGCCGCATCCCGTCCGCCGATGAAAAGGGAGGACGTGCATCGTTTCTCCGTTCGACGGCGCCGAGGCAGCACGCCATGATCTACAGTACACGCCGTTCTCTCTAACGAAGCTCCGGCGTAGTAGGGCCGACGTCACCTACTCGCTACCGCAGTATGGGCAGATTCCGCCCGCCGCCGCTCACGTAGTTACATCCCGACGACCTCCAGGTATCCCCTCCGGCCTTGCTCCACTGCCCGTCTTCCCACGTCGCTGCATGTGGATCTTCCATAGTTCTTTGCCCAAAACGTAGCTCGTCCGACGTACATTCCATATTGCAATCTCGTCCTCACATCATTTTAGACGAACACAACCGTGTTGTTATCTTCCCTTAGGACAAGGAATATGCTTCTTTTTTGTCATCGCATGTGTCATCAACTGTTATTGGCCAGTAATTGTTTCCTTTATACCTCTTTTTTGCAAACAGGGCTATCCATTTCAGCTCGTTGCTATTGCGACCTTTTGGTGAACTGCACAAATCAGTTTTTTCTTAAGAGTGTTTTGTGCAGTTCTACCAAAATGTCACACGGGCAACGTCTCTACATTTCATTGCGACTGCACAGAGGGAGATTGGTTTTCCTCTATCCTCCTCATCCAACTCCGAGCCTAATCTCTCCAACTAGTTAGTCTTAAGAGAGACTGCAAAGGTGACCGGCTTCTATTTGTGTGTTTATTGTTTCATTAGCAGTCCTCTATTATCGTAATCACACTTAATATCTTTGGAACAGGGATGCTCAACTCTATTTTAGTGGAACTGCACAAAATGATCGGAATGTTGCATGCTCCAAACATCTACTTTTTTTCCCAACACGCCTTGTTGATTTAGACAGAGCTGGGGGGACGTTGCTGCCAATGAAAGCATGGATCAATTTTAATTTAACACCTTCTCACAACTTTGTCTTCATTTGTGATGTAAATATTAGCTTTTATTAGCAAGGACGTTAGTTTTTTATTGTATCCGAAAGAGCATCGATGGCATGACACATGAAACAAAAGCTGAAAGCTCACACCATTGTACAATTTCATGTCGCTGGAAATTTATTTGTATAGTACGTCAATTATTTAAACAAATGCTGGAAGCTTGATAGCATTGCTAGAAGCCTCTTCGGCATCCGGGTCCATGTGCCATGCACAAAATTATACTCCTTCGTTCCTAAATATTTGTCTTTTTACAAATTTCAAATGGGCATATTTTAGAGTGTAGATTCACTTATTTTGCTTCGTATATGTACTCCCTCCATTCCTAAATATTTGTCTTCCTAGAGATTTCAACACGTGACTACATACGGAGTAAAATGAGTGAATCTACACTCTAAAATATGTCTATATACATCCGTATGTACTAGTCCATTTGAATCTCTAAAAAGACAAATATTTGAGTAGTCACTCGTTGAAATCTCTAGAAAGACAAATACTCCGGAGTATATTTAAGAACCGAGGGGGTAGTGCCTAGCTGCATGGGAGACTCAAACCGGTCGTTGCGCCGCATTAATAGTGAGTAATGAGCAGTCAAATCATAAGCCCCACCTTTCCCACTGTAAGTTGCTTGGAAGAAGCAGCCATCAATACGCTCTTCTTTGAATCCGCTTATACTAGCCACAGTGGGAGTAACTTTAGTAGTAACATCGAGTCAAACTCAGCAAATTTTCTTATGTTGCAATGAGTTAATGAGGAGAGAGGTAGTTGTAGTAACTTAGCTAGTTACTGTAACATCACATGTCCCAATGCAATATGAGTCTACAACCTAATAAATGAATCTTTGCATGTTACCATCCTTAAGTTACTACCCACTATGAAGATAGTAACATAGTCTAGGGATATGTGTATGTTACTAGTGTATGTCACTATCCATTGTGGCTAGTCTCATACTACTCCATCCGTCACTGTTTATAGAGCGCGCTTCAGAAAAAGAGAAAATCTCTGGAACCAAGGTGACTAGCGATCGGCCTGAAAAATAGCATTGGTAGTTATAGCACGGCGTCTATTACTAGAGTAAATAATGCGTACACACACGCATGCAGTGCTTCCACCCCGGGTAGACACATGCATGCACTTACTCCACTCCATAGTACTACATCAAGAGAAAATTGCGGTTACCACACCCTAATAAATTGAGCATTAAACCAAACACGTCTAAAGTTTCTCTGGTGGTGGAAATGCATTGAGAGAAATGCATTATAATGAAGCGCGCCTTGTAAACTATGATGGAGGGAGGAGTAGTATGAAGGTGCAAAACCAAGTACGCATCTGGCCAGTCGGTCAACAAACCTCCTCTTGGCATATCACTGACATGTGGGACCGGAGTGTGAGCAAACTGATCTCAATTGACGGCAAAATGGCCAACCCGCTGTTCCTTGAGAGAGACGAGGAGCGAGAGCACATAGACCGGCTCGCACGGAGGCCAAGATATATTCAAGCATGGTTGATCGATATCATCATTACATGTTGGGCTGCCGTTTTCCGCCCTTCTCCGGAATAAATGTGTACTTTATCAAATATTAAGAAAAATAAGAGTATAGAGGCTCCACCAAGCGGTTCTAGTAGTAGTACTACTCGTACTACTAAACCTTGTGCTTGGCTCTTCGCCTCTTCGTGAAGTCGAACAATGATGGTACTCCGAATGTTCGGCACTACAGTGTATGCCTCTGGCAATCTGACACAGAATGAACTGATGCATGTCCACCGCCTGGGCGAGGGTACGTTGCATTAGTCAAAAGGCGTAAGCGAGCTTCACCTTGTCCTGCAAGCTTCTCGTTCTACGAGTTGACGGGACACACCAACAAGTAGTGCTAGTCCATACTCCCGCCTTTCCGGTTAATATGGCTTAATCTTTTTTGCGGGTAAATGAGAGAGCTTTATTCATATATAAGCATTCTTAGGATGATCAGCCAAGACACTGGTCACTAGGATGCGAGGTACCCCGCAAAAAAAGAAGTAGGAAGCGAGGTGTTTCATCAAGCCAGCTCTTGGCCACATTCAAAGTGCAGCAAGCACGGTTCGCACAAAGATGCGCCGCAAGGTTTGCTGACCTGTTTACATCCTGGATAACAAAAAAAAGAGGAACTATTACCGAGCGCTCGTATTTGTAACAGGATATGAGCCAGAATTAAGCAAGAATTGTGGCGAGTGTTCCATGCAATCAACTTCCATTATCACATGCGAGAACCCTCAAGAGAACCAAATGTGTTGAAGATTGTTTATCACATTTTAAAAATATAATAAGAGTGCAGACGCCCTCCATCCGGTTCCTAGTACTACCTCTATAGACTATAGTAGTAGTACTAGTAAACTTTGCGCTTGGCGGTTCGCCTCTTTGGGAAGTGTAACAATAATAGTACTACTAGTATAGTGTATGCTTCCGGCAATCTGACACCGAATTAACTGTTGCACGTCCACCTCCTGAGCGAAGGACATCTTGCATTAGTCAAAAGTTTCTCCTTCTCCTGCGAAGCACCGCGCACAAGATTCTCTCATCCTGCAAGCTTCTCCTCGCTCGGCAAGTTGACGGGACACAACAAAGTAATTCTAGTCCATACTGCCTCCTCTCCGGTTAATATGGCTTAATTTCAAACGAGATAAATACATTGTCTGTCACTATATATTTGTAAAAATATGGTCAGTGGACTTCATAATACGCTCATTGCGCTCGATATATACATTTTCTGGTGTTTATACGGTCACTAGCTCACCCTGGCTGAGTATGTGTGTGCATGCACATGTAGGTTGAGCACCTGCGTGTGACCGTGTGTGTTCCGTCATGTGCTCGGACATGCGTGCATTAGGGCATCACACGCGTTTTTGCGTCCATGTGTACGTGTGACTGTTGCGTACACGTAGGGGGAGTACGTGTAGGGGCCACTAAAGGAGCAGTTAAATCACATAGTAAGTCAGTCGGAAGAAGCAACCATCATTTCACTCTTAAATGGCACGTACGCAATATAAAATGGTTGATATGGAGAGAAAAAGAAAACCACTATATATACACTAGCAGGAGCCTAAGCTACGAGCCTGCTTGCTTGGGTTGCTCTCTTCACAAGCATAGAACGACGGTGGCCACACCGCTGGTCACATATCCGGCCTGATCCCGCAGCTGGGGGAAGGGAACAATGTTGTGCGTAGACACGGTCGACATCGGTGAGGGAGAAAATCCACAGTCGGTGCATCACAATCGGGGGTCACCGCGGTATGGGCCGATGCCACGTCCCAACCGCCCTTCTAGCTACAGCCTGACGTCCTAGGTAGTCCATCTTCCTTTTGGAGCCGGCTTGCTCCACTGCCGCAGCTCCCCACGTAGCTCCATCTCCATGTCGCTTTGTTGGTCGAAACGGAATGAAAATGGAGTGGAAAGTTTCCGTTTTTCCGGAGATCAAATGGAAATGGAGAGAAACCAACGTTTCATTTCGTTGGATCACACCATCGAGCAAAACCAATGTTTAAATCACGTCTGTCGCGTTCGTGTCTCACCCTCCTCCAAGGCTCGACCCCACATGGTCGCTCGGCATGCCACTCACCGCAAACTGAGTATACGGTAAATTTCCCGCCTGCTTGTCGATGGATCACGCCATGGAGTACTGGTACTGCTGGAAGAGATTGACGAGTTGGGGAGGACAACAAGCTATAGCACGGACTCCCAAGAACTTTTTACATGCATGTTGTGGCCAGCTATTGCAAGCTTTGAATGCGGAGCAGTCGCGTGCACCAGGAAGCGGCACGGGCGGCGCTCTCTCGGCCGGCGCGCCTCTTCAATGCCGGTGCCAGTGAGAGGTCGCGTCCGCTCTGGCCGGGCATGAATGTGGCACTGACCATTTCGGGTGGGAAGGACGCGCGGGTGATGAAGAGGGTTCGGGTTGGTCAGGAGCGGCCGTGGCAGCAGTCCGGATGCCCGCAAACAAGAGATGCCGTACGTTAATATTGCCGTGTATATAATTAACAACGTAAATAATGTGCCAATTGGACAAATATGATTGGAGATGGAGATGGAAATGGAATTTTACGTAAACACGGATATGCATGTCTATGTCTATGTGTGTGTGCGCCACGACTCTCGCGGCCTGGAAGCGGGGGCATGTTTTTGATCGAGTTTTCTTTCTTGGTATGTTAAAAAATTGTCCGCAATTTTTTGTTTCTTTTTTCGGGAACACGCGTATTCTATTTAAAACCACTGCAGGGGCGTGTTTTACTCCATTATAGCCTCTTGTTTGATAGGATTTCTCGCGTCTCCCTCTCTCACCCTCTCCATATCAAAACAAGATGACAGTGTCCACACTATATCTCTCCTCACCGATGGTCACAAATCCGACCGAACCCCGTCCGCTGCGGGAGGTGAGGAGGTGCAGCATTGATGTTGTCGCCGTCGGTGATGGAGGAAGCCGATGCGCATCGTCCTCTCGGAGCTGGCGTTGGCACAGATGAAGGCCCTCCACGCCCTTATTCGCTGCTGTCGTGTGGGCAGATCCCGCTAGCCCGCCTAAGCGACATCTCGCCCGAGGTATTACTTCTTGTACTAGTCCAGCTCCCCAGGTCGTTGCATGCGGGTTTTCTTCTATGCGACTACTCCCCAGCTCCCCATGTATAGTAGCTAGGGTTCATCGGCTGGTACAACATCACCTACTATTATAGAGGAAATGCCACTCGAAAAGTTGTCCTGATTTATGCCTCGGTGGAGGTATACATTTTGTTTCGACAGAAAGTACATGGTGGTTGTGCGGTCATTGTCCATATGCTCCTATTGCTGCTGCTAATCTAATACTATCACTGGTTAAATGAAGAAATGCTTTTTTTCTCGGTATCCTGGTTTAGTTCCCATCAAGATAATCATGATGCTTCTGTTTGTTGGTGTACTTTTCATAATTCTTATTGACAATTGAGATGTCGTTGTTAATCTTGTAAAACAAAGTAACAACACTATATCCCTTTTTTATATTTTTGGAAATAGTGATGCGTATCTCCATACCCGGGCATGTCTTCCTCAATTTTAGTGGAACTGCACAAAATTGGATGGCCATTGTTTTTCCGCCTCACTGTCCTCTGCCACGTGGTTCTTCCTTCCTCGAGCTTGACTACTGAGAAGAAACAGACCATAGTGAGGATTTGTCGAACTTCATAGGTGCCTCACCCAAAATTGATGCCAAATGGATGATGCATCACCACGATGACCTATCGATACTCATGGTTGCGCCTCATGGTTGCGTCGGATGGTGAAGCTAATCGATTTCCAATGAAAAACAAGATGTCTTCCATCAGTGATCTTTGCTTGTTACCCACAAGGATGATATCCTTCGTTAGTTCACCTTGGTTGCAATCCACTACCGGTTGCGCTTTTCTCTTTCACAGAACGCCTGTGCGGGAGGGCCACCGACCCCTTCTTCCTCGCTGCCGTACGTAGTGTGGGTAGATCCGACCTCCCGCCACACGCCTTGCCACATCCCGACGACCCTAAGGTATAAGTTTCTTTGAAACCGTCATTGGTCTAGATGCATGCTGATCTTTTTTGATTCTGTAGTCGAATCTAGGTCTTGGTTCAAAGAGGAAAGAAGGGTGCGGTGGGGTGGAGCATGAATCTAGGACGTGGTTCAATGAGGAAAGGAGGGAGGAAAAGAAGTATAGACTAGCTATCCAGCCGCTTTGTTGGTCGAAAAGGGAAAAAGGAGGTAACCCAGTACACACATATGTAAGGAACACAACTCTTTGTTGAAAAGGGAAAGAAACCGGGGTGTCGGGTAGTTTGTGCAGGACTAGATTTGCTGCCCTCACATCGGAAAAAGTTTCAAAGAGACCAAATATGGGACCAACGCAGATATGCTGCTTGGCTACATACTCTACATCACCCATTTATACATGTGGGCACACATGGTGCTGGCATGTCCCATGTCCCATCCACATGATCGTGTAGTTTGTTTTGAGATGTTGTGCTACTTGTATTGGTACTGTTTTAAATAAATATTGAATTGAAGCTATTGTGTTTTAAGCAATGCCACTCACAGAATTAACTACCGAACTATTATAAGAGAATTTCTCTGTTAATATGAATCAATGCAACCGTTTTAGAAATGTGACTGTCTTATACTTTGTTTTCCATCAAGATAAGGTAGATGCTTCTTTTTGTGGCCACATGTTTCATCCTCCTTTATTGGCAGTAATTGTTTCCTTTTTTGCCTCTATTAAATCAGGGATATCTATTCAACTTGTTGCTATAGCAAACTTAAATGTCTCACCGGCGACTTTACTTGATTTCAGAGTAACTACACAAAATGAGATTGGATTTCCTATTCGTGTTGGCAGATTCGTACGTGATCTTGTGTGCGTCATGACAGGTTGGTACATGCCTTCATCACCATGATCGTGTAGTGTGTTTTGAGATGCTGTGCTACTTGTATTGGTACTGTTTTAAATAAATGTTGAATTGAAGTTATTGTATTGCTGTATTTTCCCATTAAGTAGTGAACAAAAATGGGACCAACCCAGACATTATGCTTGTTGCTTTGTTACAACAAACTCTGCATCACCCCCTTTATAAGTAGATGGAAGTACATGTTGTTGTTGCGCCCACTCTCCCCTGGAACTATTTATGCGTTTTGTTAATCTAATGTCGCTGGTAAAATTAAGCAATGCCACTCTCAAAATTAAATACTGAATCTTATTTCAAAACTGCAACACTTGTTAGGGATTGGCGGGATTACCATTTTTGTGGCCGCATGTTTCATCCTCCTTTACTGGCCAGTAATTGATTCCTTTTTTGCCTCTGTTAAAACAGGGATATCTATTCAACTTGTTGCTATTGCGACATTTTTCTTTGCTTAATTTTGGTGGAATTGCAAAAAATGAGGCCGGATTTCCATATATGTGTTGATATCTCTTTTAGATCCACCTCAGGCATTGTTCCAAATCTTGGTCTTGAAAGGTCAGTACCTACTTTCTTCAGAATTAACTACTGAATCTTAGTTCAAAACTGCAACACTTGTTAGGGATCGGCGGGAGTACCATTTCTGTTAGGGATCGGCCGGAGTACATGTTTAAGAAATGTATTGTTCAGATAATGTCTCTGTTATTATATATCAGTTACATTGTTTTACAAATGGTACTGTCCTGCTTTGTAGTTCTTTCTACATGTTTAACCAAGGTATTATTAAGATAATATTTCTGTTAAAATGAATCAGTTGCATTGTTTTAGGAATGATACTTTTCTACTTTGTAGTTCTTTATACATGTTGAAACAAGGCATTGTTAAGATAATGTCTCAGTTAATATGAATGAATCACAATGATTGAGAATTGGTACTCTCCTGCTTTGTTTGCCATTAAGATAAGGTAGATCAGCAGATGTTTTTCTTCTGGGAGTACAAGTCATCAACCATTATTTCTCAGTAATTGTTTCCCTTATGCCCTTTGTTGCTTACAGGGATATCAAAATTAAAGCTCGGTTTTATTCCGACTTTGATTCTAGTTGAACTGCACAAAAGGAGCCAATGTGTCTAAGCCAAACTACTGCATTAGTGGGTCTAGTTGGTCTTACCACTTTGCAGAGAGAAGCAGTCACTGTTTGCGCTACATTACACAAGGAATGATCGAGAAGCTTTATAGAGTATTAGTAGACCCTAGTGACATGACTAGTCTGCAGAGATGGCTGCTTTACTTGTGGTTCAGAGGAACACTGGGCAAACAAATTCCCAAACAAGTACCAAGAAGCCAGGACAGGACTCCAAGTCTGTCAATGTCACTCTAAGCAACAATGATGGGGCATATGGGTATGGTAATATGTTTACCGTACTTTCAGTTTGTTAGTCCATCGATTGGTGGGTTGACACTAGGGCCAATATTCATGTGTGTGCTGATGTGTCTTTGTTTTCTAGCAGCATATAAATACGAAATCCACAGGGATGCTCAACTTGATTTTAGTGGAACTGCACAAAATGTTTAGATGGTTCGTGTCCTCCATAATAATACTTCATCATGCACAATACATCGAATGGTTCTCTAATCATTAGTCGTCACCTTGAGCCACCAGACTATCAGATGACAAACCCTGCATGTTCCACAATCATAGGCATTACATATTTTGAATGGGAAAAGCTTGTCAAAGTTGACATTAGTTTAATATATTGGAATTGGAAAACCTTGTCAATTTTTTCTTATTGATGTTAGCCAGAAGACATGCATTTGATATTTTTGAGTTGGACGCCCTTTGCTGTGAGCAACATCGATCGTTTTTTCCTATTCCTATCTTCAGTTCAGAAGTAAATATTTACTCTGCTGGGATGTATAGTCACATGAATGTTGACTTATGTAAGATATTTTAAGAGTTTGTTCTGAATATTGTCTATGTAATGCCAGGCCTTGTGTTTGATTGCAAAGTTGAGCTTGGAATATTGTGGCATGCGGCATCACGAGCTGTTCACCGTGCCTCCTGAGAATAATGCTTTGTATTATTTTGCATGTCGATCTAATGCCAGTGATTTGCTTGTTAGGAAGATCATCCTCTTCAGTTGTTTCCGTTCTTAAGAAGTTCATCGTCTTATGTTTCATTCATAGCCTATACGACAAGTCGGGTAGGTTAAATGTGAAACCATATGATCTTCCGACCAACTCATCATCTTAGGCCGTGATTGGATCGCCGTTTTCCAACCAAAACCGCTTGTAAAACTGACGCTTGTAAATAAAAGCATATGGTCTCGGGCGAAGCGCTTGGTTGGTCGATTTCGACTAGTAAAATATACACCGGTCTCTCAAATTACACGCGTAACTCGCCAATTTTACTTAGAGACCTTGGTCCCTCGGTTTCATTACACCTGTATTTTACGCGTTGTTTCCGATGATGAGTAAATTACACTTGTATCTTAATACAGTTGTGAAATAAACTAGAGCTCCCAAGCGCGGCCTTACCATTTCATGCTGTCTTAGTCTCTCGAAGGTGCTCATAGGTGTCCCATGATCCTATCTTCCTGAATGAGCAGTGGGTGCTGCATTAGACCATTCGTAGGGCCCGTGAGGCCCTATCCGTCGTCCTTCGAGTTGTTGCGCTCGCCGTGGCGCCGAACATTGTTAACATTGTCAATGAACATGAGGATTCAGGAGATGACTTTATTTTGACTGGTTGACAGTAGGGACCCACTAGGGCCATAGCCGTACGTACGCAAGTGCCTCCTTATTGGGTACAACAACATTTTTTTTGCTTCCTCCTGGTTTCCTAACATCACTGTCCCACACCATTGTCAACCTATGTAGTCAATAGATGAGAGAATTGCACAAGGTGCGTCCGACAGTTGGGACCAAGGAGCTCGAGCAGTATTTGTGTTTTTGAGGCGTGAGCACTGCAAAGTTTTTCTTGGCGATGTTTTCGTTGTTGTTCAGAGGAGAGCAGGGTATTAACTGGGCGGGCTGTGGCCCGTCTAGCCCAGGACATATATCCAGCCCAGATATTTTTTTTTCAAGATGAAAATGGCTAGCCCAGCTATACATTTTTTGAGGAATACCCAGGCAAGGTCAACTTGTTATTCACCGCCCCGCTGGGCTACAAATCTTTCCTAGGAGGGATGCATTAGGCTTAACAGGAAAACGGGATTTAAAAAATAATTAATGGGATGTAATTATAAAAACTGGGCAGTAACTATAAAAAAATGCACCAAGCATGGAATTAGTTTATAAAATATTATTTATGGATTTTGAAAATCTTAATTTTTAATTGTTGCGCGCGCAATGTTTCGTTAGATTTTTACGTAATACAAATTTATATTTAATCTGACTAGAAATTTCGGGATAAAAATATTTCGAATCCCATCAAAATGTGGGAAATTTTATTGAGTTCTGTCTTGAACGGTTGGTTGAGATTATTAATCCTTGTCCTAGCTAGAAAATGGTTGTACTTTTAAGAAACAGTAAATAGGCTGTAGTAAATTCCATTAGAATTCAAAAATGGGTTGTACATTCTTACAAATCGCAAATGGGCTATGAGTTCTCTCCCACACACTTGTGGGCCTACAAAGTTGATGTGTCCCCTAAAAAAGAAGTTGACGCGTATGCAAGGCTTTATGAACTTATTATAGTCAACACACGGTTCTAGCAGCAGTGGCCGTTGGATATCCATCCGATGGATGTCGTGCTTCTTCTTCAATCTCGGATATTCTAGCTTCACCCACCCAAAAAATGATTCCTCTGCCTGACATTTGGGGCGCACCGTTTCGGAAGCTGACCTGTGGGCCTACTAAGTTGACGCGTACCAAGGGCTTTGCCAACTTAGTCAATATGCACGATTCTAGCTGCAGTGACCGTACGATGTCCATCCAATGCTGTAGTGCTTCTTCAACCTGTGGTCTTCTTGCTCCAGCCGCCCAAAGTAGCGCCGGTCGTGCCGCATGCTCCTGCCTCCCATGGCCGGCTGTGATGCCGTGAAGGCCTCACCGCCCCCTACAACTCCCACGCTGGCCAGGCCGTCCCTCTACTCACCCACACCCCCTGTTATTCCGCGGCGACGACAGCCTCATGCCACAGCCAAACCAGTGAACCCTCGTACTCCTCTCCGCGTGGGCTTCCACTGCCGCGTCTTCCCCGGCTTTGCGTCGTCCCCTTCCTAGGCCTCGCCATCGTCCACCGCCCTGGTGCTCTCGGCGCGACGTGATCAATGTGGTCGAGGAATGGCTTCCATCGGACATGGACTGTACGTGGAGAGGCTGACAGGTGGGTCCACGACGGCAGCGAGGAAGTGCCTCCTTATTACACGGAAAATAATGATTCCTCCACCTGACAGCAGGGACCCACCGGATGGGCCACCATATTTCACGAAAAAAGTTTGCCCCCTGACTGCTGGGACCCACCGGACGTGCCACCGTATTGCGTGAAAAAAACATTCCCCCCACTGTCAGCTCGGACCCACCAGAAGTGCCTCCTTATTACGCACAAAAAAATGAATACTCCCCCTGCTAGTTGGGACCCACCTTGGTGGGAGGCTGACTTGAGGGCCTACTAAGTTGACGGGGACGGAGTGCTTTGTAAACTTAGTCAATATGAACTATTCTAGCTCCAGTGACCGTACAATGTCCATCCAACGACCGTAGTGCTTCTTCAACTTCTGGTCTTGTTGCTCCAGCCGCCCAAAGCAGCGTCGGTCGTGCTGCATGCTCCTGCCTCCCGTGGCCGGCTGTGCTGCCGCGGAGGTCTCATCGCCCCCTACTATTCCCACCGCTGGCCAGGCCCTGTGGCGACGGCAGCCTCACACCGCAGCCGAACCAGTGAATCCTCGTACTCCTCTCCGCACGGGCTTCCACTGTCGCGTCTTCCCTGGCTCCGCGTCGTCCCCTTCCTAGGCCTCGCCATCATCCACCGCCCTGGTGCTCTCGGCGCGGCGTGGTCAACGTGGTGAAGGAACGACTTCCATCAGACGTGGACTGTACGTGGAGAGGCTGACAGCTGGGTCCACGGCCGCAGCACGGAAGTGCCTCCTTATTACGCGCAAAATAATTATTCCTCCACCTGACAACGGGGACCCACCAGACGGGCCACCGTATTTCGTGAAAAACGTTTCCCCCTGACTGCTGGGACCCACCAGCTACATCTTCGCACGCAAGGAAGTGGCTGACAGTCGGGACCCACCTGGTCGAAGCGTACGTAGCGTTGTCATTCTGGTCGCGAATGTGTACATACATACTGGTCAATGTAGAGGCACACACGTGTCGTAGTAGAGGCACGCATGTGTCGTAGTAGAGGCGCGCACGTAGCTTGTACACTCACATACCACATCTAGTGTGCAACAAAGAAAATACGGCCACGTACGTACATACGGGCAGGGTCTCGGATGCCTACTCGCGCATATGTACGGCCATGGCTCGTGTACATGGCTGGGTCGGAACGGAGAAACAGCGTCGTCATCGTGTTCATGGGGAGCCAATCGGTTGGGTCGGAACGGAATGCGTCATCGTGTTCATCGGGAGGGCTTGGATGAAACAGCCGATGGAAACGAGGCCTGGCGTACCGCAGAACGAAGGAAACGGCCTTGTGTTCGACCGGCCACGTTCGAAACAGGATCCTGTTCATCGGGAGGAGTCTGGCATACCGCAAAACGGAGGAAACAGACCTCCTATGTTCGAAACAGGGGTCCTGTTGATCGGGAGGGGTGTGGCGTACCACAAAACAGAGGAAACAGACTTGTGTTGGAGCGCTACTGTCGAAACGGGGGTCCTGTTCATCAGGAGGGGTGTGGCGTACCGCAAAATGGGACTCCACGGGATACTGTTTATCTCCACCGTCGACCCCCTCCAGCCTACACGGGCTACTTTTAATCCACAGTAGACCTCCTCCAGCCTCCACCTGCGACTGTTCATCCACGCGCTCCTGTTCATCCAGCCTCCACCGCGCGCTACTCCACCGGCTAATGTTCAACCAGCCCTCTCCACGGGCTCCTGTTCAACCACCACTCCACGGCCTACTGTTCATCCAACCCTCCACCGTCTACTATTCATCCTACCCTCCACGGGGTGGTCCTGTTCATACTGCCCTCCACGGGGTCCTGTTCATCCATCCCCAACCGGCTCGATCGATCGGGGTCCTGTTCATCCAGAGGCAACACCACGGGGTCCTGTTCATCCACCCCCACCGGGAACTGTTCATCCAAACCCCCCACAACACTCATTGTTCATCTAGAGGCAAAATCGATCGGCTTTAGTTAGCAGTAGTAGCGAAGGAATCGCTCGATCGGGTTCAGTTAACAGCCATCGACCGACCGCTCGGGTTCAGTAACGCGTAGCCTATAGTGCAATCGCTCGGGTTCAGTTAGAGCCCAACGCCTCACTTGGGTTCAGTTAGAGCCCAACGCCTCGCACCCACGCATGTGCGTGTACGAGAGAAACGCGCATCGCTCGGCCCCGACCACCAACCGTAACCGGGAACACCCCGATATTTTCCTCACCCTCGCTTCTACCAAGGTTTTTTCTATCATGGACGACCCAAAGAATGTCATGCAGCTGCGTCTCCGTCCCGCCCAGGATGAAAGGCCCATTTTCTGTCATGATTTTTTGTCATAGAGGTAGGAGCCCACCACATCTATGATGATACCGGGTCTGGTCACAATTAACGTCATAGAAGTGTCATAAGTATGACAATTTTTTTCGTGCGGCCCAAAATGTCACGGATATGCATTTTTTGTAGTGAAGGGAGGCTCCTAAGTGACAACTTGCTCTTCTGGTACTTCCTGATCTGTAAATGGCTCCTTCAAAGGACTGGTCCCTTGTGCTCCAATCTGCTCTTGGTGCTGTGATCTCGTCCACGTGCCTGTGCACAGTCTGGGCAACGGACCCTGGGTTTGTTGCATTGACAGAAGCCCCCGGGTCTGCCTCGAACACGCTGTCGGGCATCGTCGGGGTAGGCCCTAATAAGTGCACAAGCAGGGTCGTGGAAGCGGCTGGCCCCTTGATATCTTCTCTGCTTCTTCATTATCTTGAGTCCGGGTCAGTTTTTGGTTTCCCACGCATCGCATAGAGCCAATAGTGGTGGTTCCACTTTTGTAGTGGCCCATGAATGACTTTAAGGCACGGGGGAGTTACTGCCAATTGACCCTTCCCACCACGCCCTTATCCTCAGCCACATATGCCGCATGCACTGAGTGGGGTAGGTAACGGAGGCGCCTGGTGCGGGAGAGTATCAAGGCAGGGGCCCGGCCTTCTTGAATTGGTGCAGGGGGGCGACGGCTACCCATGGAGGGACCGACTCCCTTCCCTGACCCGCCTATAAAAGGACGGGTCGGGTTGGAGCGGAGTCATTCATCCTCGCGTCCCTTCCCCTTCATCCTCTGCTTCTCGTAGTTTCCTAGAGGAGATTGACAAGGGCAAAGGCATCACGGGGCACTTATATTTTTTCAATCTTAAAACTGTAGGCACTTGCTAAATTTTAGTTCAAAAAATGTAATCTCTTGAATCCCTGTTTGTGTTCTGTAAGGTATGTACTTGTTTGACCAGCATATTAATGAAAAAGGTGAACGTTGTTGGGGACTCGTGCATGTATATTTCCATGCAAAGGCTGAGTGCATCTATATTTTTAAATAAACGAGTTTCCCTCGGCAGGCTATCCTTCCGGTACCCTATATTTTGTTGCCGGGGATTCAAGCTTACTGGGCACAAATTGTGATGAGGGACCAGCCCCCCGCCAATCATTTTTCAATAAAGGCCACTGTGAACATCCCGACCGAAGCATCATTCGAGTGAAGGGGTGGGAGCACCTAAGTTCCAAAAAGTGGTGTGGTTCTCTTATGCGCAAGTTTTTTGCTTATAGAACACATACGGATAAGAGATAGAACTTATCTGTTTGGCATGCCGGAGATCGCAGTGTAGGCTTCATCTTTCCATATCCCTTAGGAGGACAAGTCTTCGGCAGGAGCCTGCAGTTTATCCAGATGGAAATGATGCCAGATGTGATCTTATCTACATGAACACGCGATGCTCATGAAATGCTTATGCATGCGTGCAACTTGTCGGTGCCCCCAACGCTTCATTTATTTTTCTGTTGCTCAGGGTCTGCGCCTGGATTTGTACAAGGGGTTACATGCAATTGAGGCAAGGCCTGTACAAAAGGGTGGCTGCTGGGCAGGGCCTGAGAGCCGCGCCTTATGGGTAGAACTTGCAGAGATGCTCAATATTCCATTAGTTTTGCAATTGAATGCCATCTCCGGTCTCCAGACGGACTGCGCCAGGTCTGGTGACTCGAACTACCCGATAAGGGCCTTCCCACTTTAGCGTCAACTTGTTTGTACCCTTGGTGGACTGAATGCGCCTAAGTACAAGGTCACCTTCCTCAAAACACCGTACATGAACCCTATAGTTATGATAGCGATGCAGGGCTTTCTGGTAGCGTGCAGCACGCGTAGCAGCCCGCAGACGGTTCTCCTCGAGAAGCATAGCGTTGTCACGCCAGTGCTGATCCCGCACTACTTCATCGTAGGCAAGCACTCGAGGTGACCCGTAAATGAGTTATGTGGGGATAAATGCTTCTTCCCCATAGACTAGGGAGAAGGGAGTCTGCCTGGTAGCTCAATTTGGTGTCGTTTTGAGGGACCAGAGAACTACCGGCAGCTCATCGATCCATCGCTTGGCGCACTTCTGCAGCACATCAAATGTTCTCATCTTGAGTCCTCGCAACACTTCAGTATTTGCCCTCTCAGCTTGTTCATTGCTTATGGATGTGCAACAGAGGCAAATGAGACCTTGCTTCTGAGGGCATGAATGTATTGCATGAAGGCGCGACTCATGAGCTGGGGGTCGTTGTATGTGATGATCCGGGCAGGGACCTCGAAGCGGCACACTAATCCTTTCAAGAACTTGATAGCTGACTAAGCAGTCACCTTTCTCATGACATCTACTTCCGTCCTCTTTGTAAACTTGTCGAAGGCAATGAGCAAGAATTCAAAGCCCCCGGCAGCTCGAGGGAAAGGGTCGAGGATGTCACGCCCCTAGACCGAAAACGGCCATGACAAAGGGATTGTCTGAAGAGCTTGCGCAGGCAGATGGATGTCCTTCGAATGGAACTAGCAGGCTTCACACTTGGTGACTAGGTCAAACACATCTTGAAGGGCTATGGGCCAATAGAATCCTTGCCGGAATGCTTTCCCAACTAATGCCCTTGATCCAATGTGGGAGCCGCACATGCCTTTGTGTATTTCCGCCAGCAGTTCCTTTCCTTCTTCTAGATAGATGCACTTCAATTTCACATCATTGGGCCTCCTTCTGTATATAGTGTCATTGACAAACAGATACATACTGGCCCTCTGGACTACTCTTTCAGCTTCCTCTTGCTCATCGGGAAGTTCTCTAGTTTGGAGGAAATGGACTATGTGCCTTGCCCAAGTAGGAGCCTGGGCCTCGACAACAAGGACTAGCGGCACCTCCTCATCTGCGGGAGTGCGTTCCTCGACCACGGGGACCAGTGGCCTGACAGGAGGGCATGGCCTGACAATCGATGGGGAGTTGTTTCCGGTAGGGTCCCTACCAGGAGCCCCGGGAGGCTCTGTCTGGCCATTGTTGCCCGGGATACAGATGGCTGAGTAAGATGGAGAACAAAAGTTCCTGGTTCCACAGTAAGTTTTTGCGTAGCACACTTCGACAGATGATCAACTATGCTGTTTTCCGCACGGGGTACGTGCTCAGTTTGTAATCGGTCAAAGTGCTCCTCCAATATTCTCACTTCCTTAACGTATGCCACCATCAATGGACTTTGGTAATCATTGTTGACTTGTCTCACAACAATTTTTGAATCTCCTCCAATGAACAGCTTCTTGATTCCCAATTCTGTGGCAATCCTGAGCCCGCAAGGACCCCTTGATATTCTGTTGTATTGTTGGTTGCCTCCTCCCGTGGAAAATGCATCTGGATGACGTACTTCAAGTGCTCCCCAGTGGGGGCAACTAGAAGCACACCATCCCCAGCACCTTGCGGGAGAATGCACCATCAAAATACATAATCCATTCTTGGGGTGCCTCCTTGCTGGGGGTAACTGTTTCCAGCACTGCCTCATCAGGGATTGGCGTCTATTCTGCAATAAACTTTGCCAATGCCGTACTCTAAATTGTTGATGTGCTCTTAAACTTCACGCCAAAGATGAATAACTCCAAAGCCCACTCCACTTTTCTACCGGTAGCCTCAGGGTTTTGGAGTATTCTTTGCAATGGAAAGCATGTCGGCATTCTGGGAATGGGGGTCCCCAGACTTGCCTGCCTGTGGCCCACGGCATGGTTGGGCTGGCAGGTCTGTACAGCCCATCTTCATCGACAAGGCATTCAAGACCCTCGCGAGGGGCCAAGCCTCGCGGGCCGAATGATGCAAGACCTCCTCAGGGGTGGAGAGATCAAGGCAGGGCAAACCTCGCGAGGTCCTCGTGACGTGAGCCATGACGATCGAGACCAGGCGGGCGCCAAGCGGGCGTCAGCGCGCGCAGAGTTCTTGCTTCCTCTTTGGTGCCAAGGGGGCAAGCGCAGGTGCAGAGTACTGATGCATCAAGCAAACGTTTCCATATTGGTGCAACGAGACCAAGACCAGAAGGACAGCAAGACGGAGGTCACCATGGAGCCCAAGACGACGTCATCACCAGAACCTTTGCCAGGCGAAGACCACCTTTTGTCAGGATAACTTGTACTAGCTGTCCCCTTTTGAATTGGCAGTTGTTGGCTCCCTTCCCACTCAATATTTGGGGAGAGGACCAGGGCCTATATAAGTAGAACTAGCCACCCCAGTAGGGAGGATCGACCTCATCACATGTCGAGAAAGGATCCAAGATCTTCTCAACCACACAAGTTCACCAAGCACAAGAACACCTCAACCTCAGGGGTATATTCTTCCCCTTGTACTGTTCATCATCAGCCGAAGAGGCAATCCACCACCACACTGGAGTAGGGTATTACACCACAACGGTGGCCCGAACCAGTATAAATCTTGCGTCTTTCTGTGTTGTGAGTTCGTCCGCAAAATCTTAGAGAGCTAGGGCGTGGATCGATAGGGAGAAAACCTTCACGCGCACCCCAGTGTTCGAACCTCAAGGGTCTACCGGAACCCGTGATCCGACATTTGGCTCGCCAGGTAGGGGTGCACCGAAGTCTCCGCTCGTCGCTCCGCGGCCCGTCGCTCCGTCGTCTCCATGGCGGACGCACGCCGCGCTCGTGCTGAGTGCCGGGCTGCCCTCACCGCCCATGTCGCTCAGATGGCTCCCATCGGCGGGCCACCTCGTCGTTCCCCATCGCCTGCCGCCAATGCCGCTACCGTCCTGGCGGGGAAAGAACAGCAAGCATCCTCACTTCACCCCTCGGTGCGGCGGGACGGCCGCACTGCCACTCCATCGCTGACCCCGGCCGGTTCTTCTTCCTATGCATGTCGCCCTCCCATGGATGAACAGGCTGCGCTCCTCATGGCGCAGGAGCTCCTGCGCTACCGCCCGGTTGACGACCTCTACGAGGACTGGCTCGACCGCATCGCCGAGCTTGTCCGCGCCGCAGGGGGCTCCTCTGCGCCGTCCCCCTCTCTGCCTCACGCTCCGCCAGCTACGGGCGACGTAGCCCACGGAGCGCCTCCACCACATCTGCCCAAAGACGGCGCCCTGGGGCCAAGACGCGCGGCTCCGTGACGCGACCCGCCGCGTCCCGCGCCCGCGCGTGAAGAAAGAAGCTGTAAAGAAGTCCCTCGGCCGCAACAAAATGCTCCGTCGCTCCTTGCGCCCCCGTGCCAGGACCGACTGCTGCGGCAAGCCCGCGCGCCACCTGTAGCGGCAGGGTGCGGACCCCATCAAGACCAAGCTCCACCCCAAGGCGGGTCCCGGTGACCACATCTGTCTACCGTGCCTTCACCCCTGAGCTGCGTAGCGTCGCCTGGCCTGGCAAGTTCAAGCCAGAACTGCCTCCTCACTACGACGACAGCCCCGACCCCGAGGAGTTTTTGCAGCTCTACGAGCTGAGCATCGAAGCGGCCAACGGTGACGAGAAAGTCATGGCGAACTGGTTTCCCTTGGCTCTCAAGGAGGGCGCCCGCTCCTGGTTCCTGAACCTGCCTCCAGGCTCAATTTCCTCCTGGGACGAAATGCGCACCCGCTTCATTGCCAACTTCCAGGGTACTCGCGACCGCCCCCCGGTCGCGGGCGACCTGCGCCGCATCAAGCAACAACCAGGAGAGACCCTGCAAAAGTACATTCATTGCTTCAACAGCGCACGGATCAAGATCCCCAAGGTGACCAATGAGGCCATCATCTCTGTGTTCTCTAATGGCGTCCGCGACGTCAAGATGAAGGAAGAGCTCGCCATCCATGAAGAGCTATGCACGACCCTGGAGCTGTTCAACATCACGACCAAGTGTGCTAGAGTTGAGGAGGGGCGCCTCTACCTCCTCGAGCTCCCTGCTGCGGACCCAAAGGAGAAGAAAACCAAGGCCAAGGATGTGAAGCGCAAAGGAGCAGCCGTGCTCGCAGTAGAACCAGACACCAAGCATGGCAGATACCAACGAGAGTCATCCAAGGGCAGCCGTCCATTCTGCGCCTTCCACAACCTGAACACCCACCACACCAGTGACTGTCAAGAGCTCAGAGCCATTCGCGAAAGATGCTTTGGTCGGTGCCCCGAGTGCGGTGGCCGGGGCTATGGCCGAGGAGGAGGACATGGTGGCGGACGCTGGGACGACCGTGGCCCGCGCTAGGAGTGGCGCGACCGGCCTCGCGAGGACCGCTGACAGGATCAGCCTCGCGAGGGCTCCTGGAGGGATCAGCCTCATGAGGATCATTCTCAAGGAAATGCCGGACTCCCACCGCTGCCACCACCACCAAGAAGGAATAACGAACACCATCAAGACGAGGGGGCTGGGGACTTCGAGGAACCGCGTGCTATCGCCTGCATCTTGGGCGGAGCCCAGGCCCCAGCCTCGCAGCGTATCTTCAAGCAGTTTGCATGTGAAGTGAATGTAGTCCTCCCCAAGCTCGAAGCCACGCGCCCGCTCAGATGGTCCCAGTGCCCCATCACATTTAACTCGGCATACCATCTCAAGTGCGTAGCTACCGCTTGAACCCTCCTCATGCTTTGCTCCCCAGTCATCAGCAACGTGCAAGTTACCAAGACCCTCATCGACGGCGGCGCAGGGCTCAACATTCTGTCCGTCGACACGTTCGACAACCTCCAAGTGTCGTATGACCAGCTTCAGCCCACCAAGCCTTTCTCAGGAGTGACCGATGGTTCCACCACACCGAGAGGGCAGGTCTGCCTCCCTGTCACCTTCGGGGAACGCAAGAACTACCGCACTGAGCTCATCGACTTCAACGTTGCGCACATCCGCCTGCCGTACAATGCCATCCTTGGGTATTAAGCCCTGGCCAAGTTCATGGCGGTGACCCATTATGGCTACAATGTCCTCAAGATGCCGGGAAACGGCGGGATCATCATAGTCCCATGTGAAGAAAGAGATGCGGTGTGCTCCCTCGAGCGTGCCTTGCAAGCTGCAGCAATTGACGACCCCGACAGCAAGGGCGAGGGCCCTCCTGAGGCCATACCCAAGAAGAAGAAGCAGCTGCGATGCACAGGACCTCAGGAGGGTGACACCATAGCCGGAGTCTCGTCAGGATCAGCGCCCGCTCCAGGGGCGTCTCCCTCCATCGCATAGGAAGGCACGGCCGGCGCCCTTCTCAGGCAGGGCTCGGGGGCTTTCTTCTGGAAGGCCTCAGACTTTTCCCACATCACGAGGGAGGCGCTCGGGCACCACTTGGAGGCGTGCTTCGCGGCACGTTTCCCTCAGGAGGGCACAGGGCAAGGATTGCCCACCGTTCAGGAGTTCATCACCAAGACCACCTAGGAATTGCAAGATGCAAGGGCCATGCGCGGTGATCGCCGCTCATGAGACATAGCTTCCCATCCAGGCGAGGATGCCGGGCTGCGTGTCTGCATCGACGTTCCAGGGCTCAACAGGGCCGCTTCTCAGGAGCCTTTCTGGCCTTCGCGTGTGGGACGCTACGAGGGCCCATCGCATAGCTACGTTCGGATGCCCTTTGGCCTGCCGAGTGCATCGTCCGCCTACCAGCGCAACTTGCGGCGCATCCTAGCGGCTCAGGAGGCCAGGCACCACACCATCCAGATGGAGATGGAGACGGTCCTCAAGGAACCACCTGAGCCCCTAGAGCCTCCCGAGGCTTAGGGCTCCGGTGGCTCATGAGGAGCAACCCCTTCGCCGTGCACCTTCAGCTGCCCCAACTCTCCTTCGTCAACATGACCAGGTGACATCTTTCCGAGTTCATTTAGCTGTGAGCGCCCCTCGGGCTGCATCATTCCCAGGACGCGTGGGTCCATCCCTGTGGCATGTATCCCTTTTTATGTCTTTAGCTTACCTTGTTGGGGGCGCCCCTCGGGCTGCATCATCCCCAAGCCGCTCGGGCCTGACCCAGTGGCACGTATCTCTCATGCACTTACTCAAGCTTACTACTCTCATATTGGATCTACCTATGATTACTACCTGCTCAATCGTCGCCTCCCACGGGGCTCCGCATGTTGGCACAGCGCTGGTGCATGGGTCCGTCCCTACCACGTCGATAAACCTGAGCAGTCGAGCTCTGGCTCGTGGCACGCCCCGCGCACGTCACCTCACCAGGCCCTCAGTGCCTTCAACCCCTCGCGGAGCAACCAACGGCAGGCTGGCAACCATAACGGTAGATCGTGTTCTTCCTTGTGCTGGCTCGCAGGAATCTCACGAAGATAGCACAAGGCGGCACCGCGAGCTCCCACCTCTTCCTAGTAATCCGCTTGCACGTTAAAAGGGGGCTCCTGAGCATCGCGACACAGGAGCTCTTACTGGCTCTCCATCCCTCACCCCTGGCTTTGACCATGGCACGCGACCTGGCATACCAGCGGCGGCTGAGCTCGCTCGAGGGCCGGGACCTAAGGACGTAGATCACAAAGGAGAGCATTGAAAGGGGGAGGACTCGTATGGGCCTGACCTAGCTACGCTGCGGATGTTTGCACATAGGCCTGGCGCATCACGAAGAATCGACCCCGGACCGCCAAGATAAGTAACGAGCTCAGATCAACTAGTCGTTGGAGCCGAGAGGACATGCTCGCCCCAGCCCTGTTGCGGCAACGTCACCTCCCTTTCCTGTTTTACCACGGCTTCTTGAGCGCTAAAGGGGACCCCCTGAGCATCGCGCCTCAGGGGCTCTTACTGGACCTCGGGCCGCTCACCTCCTGGCCTTGACCACGGCACGTGACCTGGCATACCAGCGACGGCTAAAGCTTGCCTGGGGACCGGGACCTGTCAGCGTAGAGCAACAAGCTGTCGCGAGATCGGAAAGGGAAGACCGAGCCTAAACAGGACTTGCGCTCACAAGGCATCCATGATTAGGATAATATCAGCGAAAGACATTGCAAACTCTTTACATGCCCCCACGGGGTACTTCTCGATTCCTCGTCGGGAACAAAAGACACACCCCCGCGGCCGACGCCATCATCAACAGTTGCCCGCGGGAGGCCGGCGACAACCCCATCCAGATCAGCGGCGACGACGATCGGATGTTGTGGCCCAGCTCCGAGCGCGGCAAGAGTTCGGAGGCACGTAGCTGTCGTCGCTCGTATCCGGAGCCTCGTAGAGATCGGGAGAACCGCTGGACTCCCAAGAGTCACTGCTGCTGGAGTAGCCGCGAGTGGGGCGCGCCTCATCCTGTCGCTCCCCTTCGGGGCAGCACTCCAAGCAGCGACCCTCCGTGTCGAAGACCTTGAAGAACAACGTGGAGGCACTATTGTACCCGAAGTGGATCACGAGGGATCCCTCCGCACGGCAAACCTGCTCGACCTCGCCCCAGCCGCGTGTCATGAAGATCTTGCCGGTGGAGACTGCTTCAACCTCTGCTCTGGTCGCCCGAGCGTCGCAGTCAGCATGCTGCAACCAGAGCTCGAGAGGCCCCCTCGATGGCATCACGTCGAAGAATAAGGGCGGGAAGCGGATCCAGGAGCTTGGGGGCATCGCCGCCCACAGCACGAGCTCATGCGAGGAGTCCGCGACATGGACTCCAGGAGCGATGTCACTCGTCTCTGCGGCACATCGAGCTTGGCCGTGGTGCGCGCGCCGATGCCCGTCGCTTCTTCCTCCCGAGCCCCCGGCTTGGGCATAAAAGGGCAGTGGATACCCAGGAGGAGGCCGCTCGTACCAAGGCCTCGTCACCACCTGCATCTCCGCGGTGTCGCAGCGGTGGACCGACCTCTTCTGCGGCGGGAGCAGCGCTGGCACATCGAGGGGAACCTTTCCCTTCTCCTCAGCCGAAAACCTACGGATCGACGCCATTGAAGCTGCTGCTAGCAGTGGAGCGGAGAAAGAAGAAGTGAGTGGAATGGGAAGAGATGGGTGACGGGGGCTCTGCCCCCCTCCCCATTTATAGCAGGAGAAGGTCAACCAGCACCCCCACACTACTAGGAAAAGGACTACTAATGGCGCACCAGTTTTGCCTACTAATGGCGCATCACTGGTGCGCCATTAGTATCATGCCACAAGTATTTTTTACTAATGGCGCACCACTGGTGCGCCATTAGTATCTGGTATACTAATGGCGCACACTGGTGCGCCATTAGTATAGGCCACAGTGCGCCATTAGTATAGGCCACTGGTCCGCCATTAGTATTTTTGAATTTTGAAGGCGGGAAAATAGTAGTGGCGCACCGTCTAACCCCCACCGTGCGCCATTGCTATTTTTGAATTTTGAATTTGGATCTGGATCGTGATTTTTTTTGCCCATTTTTTGCTCGTTTTTTGCTCATTTTTTGGCACGATATTATTTCAAATTTTGTTCCTGTTTTTGGATCTTGTACGTTCTTTTGCCGGAGAGGAGTTCGCCGAAGAGGAGGAGGAGGTCACCAGAGAGGCGCTCGCCTACATCACCGGAGAGGAGGAGGAGGAGTTCGCTGGAGAGGAGGAGGAGGAGGTCACTGGAGAGGAGTTCACCGAAGCATCAGAGAGGAGGAAGGAGAAACCATGAGGGGATGGGAGAAGAGGAGGGAGGAGAAACCGTGAGGGGAGGGGAGGGGAGGAGAGGAGGGAGGAGGAGGTCGCCGAAGAGGAGGAGGAGGTCGCCGGAGAGGAGGAGGGTAGTATGGTGGAGGAGAGAAGGGAAGATGGAGTGGAGGAGAGGTAATGGCGCACCATGGGTAGGTGCGCCATTAGTAAGTTTGAATTTTTTTGCCTCTCCAGATCTTAAAAGCCCCGTATCTTTTTTTCTGTTAGGTTTTTGAGGATTTTCAAAATGTTTAACGGGGTCCCCCCCGTTAAATTTGGATGTAACTTTTCGAGTAGATGATTTTTCATATAAAAACTTTTTTATCTGAGTTCATACGCAAAAGTTATGCCCATTTTACAAATTCTCGAGAGATTTCGCAAATAAAGTCAAAATTCATATTTGTAAATTTTCACAACAACTAGACCACATATCACATGGGAAACTTATTTTCTTTTATTTCACATTTCCATCATTTTTTTATTTTTTTAAAACTGAAAAGGCGGTCCACAGGGGGGGGTGCGTTCGGTGGAACTGGTGGCCAAGTTACTAATGGCGCACCGTGGATGTGGTGCGCCATTAGTATTTGGACACTAATGGCGCACCAACACATGGTGCACCATTAGTATATAGTAATGGCGCACCACATGTCTGGTACGCCATTAGTGTCAATTCCATCTATAGCCCTTTTCCTAGTAGTGCCGCACGATCACAGGTAATAATGGCTTTCCTTGCATGTCGCAGGGACTTGCCAAGTCGGGCAGTTGCGAGGCAGCATGGGGAAGCGGAGACACCCGCGTCCAATCAACCGCCATGCGTCAACTGAGGCCGCAGGCTTTTGGGGCCCGCGGCGCTCCGCACTTGATCCTTTGGCTTCGCCTCAAAGCCAAGCCTGAGCGCGCCTAGGGCCCGGGGGCTACTGTCGGCGTTCTGGGAATGGGGGTCCCAGACTTGCCTACCTGCGGCCCACAGCGTGGCTGGGCTGGCAGGTCTGTATGGCCCATCTTCATCGACAAGGCATTCAAGACACTCGCGAGGGGCCAAGCCTCGCGACACCGACGACGCAAGACCTCCTCAGGAGTGACCACGCCAGGCAGGCTCGCGAGGCGCGGAGAGATCAAGGCAGGGCAAACCTCGCGAGGTCCTCGTGACGTGAGCCATGACGAACGAGACCAGGCGGGCGCTAGGCGGGCGTCATTGCGCGCAGAGTCATTGCTTCCTCTTTGGTGCCAAGGGGGCAAGCGCAGGCATGGAGTACCGAGGCATCAAGCAAAGGTTTCCATATTGGTGCAACGAGGTCAAGACTAGAAGGACGGTAGGACGGAGGTAACCATGGAGCCCGAGACGGCATCATCACCAGAACCTTTGTCAGGCGAATACCACCTTTTGTCGGGATAACTTGTACTAGCTGTCCCCTTTTGAATTGGCCGTTGTTGGCTCCCTTCCCGCTCAATATTTGGGGAGAGGACCAGTGCCTATATAAGTAGAACTAGCCACCACAGTAGGGAGGATCGACCTCATCACAAGTCGAGAGCGGATCCAAGATCATCTCACCCACACAAGTTCACCAAGCAGAAGAACACATCAAACTCAGAGGGTTGTTCTTCCCTGTAACGCCCTCGATGCGGCTATATCTCCCACATGTCGAAGCACGACTTAGAGGCATAACCGCATTAAAAGCAATGTCGCAAGTGAGGTAATCTTCACACAACCCATGTAATACATAAGGGAAAAGAATACATAGTTGGCTTACAATCGCCACTTCACACAATACCTGAATAAAGCATTACATCATCCAAATACAATCAAGGTTCGACTACGGAACCAAAATAAAAGAAGAAGCCCAAATGCGACAAGGTCCCCGATCAACCCTAACCGGGCTCCACTACTGATCAACTAAAACGAAACAACACAAAGGACAAGATCTTCATCGAGCCCCTCCTTGAGCTTGGTTGCGTCACCTGCTCGGTAACATCAGTACCTGCAAACTGGTTTTGGAAGTATCTGTGAGTCACGGGGACTCAGCAATCTCACACCCTCACGATCAAGACTATTTAAGCTTATGGGTAAGGTAAAGGTATGATGTGGAGCTGCAGCAAGCGACTAGCATATATGGTGGCTAACCTATTCGCAAAAGAGAGGGAGAAGAGAAGGCAAAAGTACGGTCGAACAACTATGATCAAGAAGTGATCCTAGAACAACCTACGTCAAGCATAACTCCAACACCGTGTTCACTTCCCGGACTCCGCCGGAAAGAGACCATCACGGTAACACACGCGGTCGATGTATTTTAATTAAGGTCAACTTCAGGTTTTCTACAACCGGACGTTAACAAATTCTCATCTGCCCATAACCGCGGGCACGGCTTTCGAAAGTTCAAAACCCTGCAGGGGTATCCCAACTTAGCCCATCACAAGCTCTCACGGTAAATGAAGGATATTCCTTCTAGCGGGAAGACTCGATCAGGCTCGGAATCCCGGTTACAAGACATTTCGACAGGTAAAACAAGACCAGCAAGACCGCCCGATGCACCGACATCCTGATAGGAGCTGCACATATCTCGTTCTCAGGGAAACACCGGATGAGCGCTCCATACAACTAAAACCAGCCCTCAAGTTTCCCCGAGGTGGCGCTGCAAAGGACTCTAGTTCGGACCAACACTTAGACAAGCACTAGCCCGGGGGGGGGGGGTAAAATAAAGATGACCCTCGGGATGCGTGACTCCCAAGGGAAAAAGGCTAGGTGGCGAATGGTAAAACCAAGGTTGGGCCTTTCTGGAGGAGTTTTATTCAAGGCGAACTGTCAAGGGGTTCCCATTATAACCCAACCAAGGAACGCAAAATCCGGGAACATAACACCGATATGACGGAAACTAGGGCGGCAAGAGTGGAACAAAACACCAGGCATAAGGCCGAGCCTTCCACCCTTTACCAAGTATATAGATGCATTAATTAAATAAGAGATATTGTGATATCCCAACAAAATATCCATGTTCCAAACATGGAACAAGCTCCAATCTTCACCTACAACTAACAACGCTATAAGAGGGGCTGAGCAAAGCAGTAACATAGCCAAACAACGGTTTGCTAGGATAAGGTGGGTTAGAGGCTTGGTTCAGCAATATGGGTGGCATGATAAGCAAGTGGTAGGTATCGCAGCATAGGCATAGCAAAAGAGCGAGCAACTAGCAAGCAAAGATAGAAGTGATTTCGAGGGTATGGTCATCTTGCCTGAAATCCCGCAAGGAAGAAGAACGAGTCCATGAAGAAGACAAACGGACGTAGTCGAACGGGTCCTCACAAACGCGACGTTACCGGAACCAACCCGAAGAAGCAACACTGGAAAGAAGCACACAACATAGTAAACAACCAACACATGAACATGGTATGATATGCGGGATGCAGTATGTGATGCATATGCATGACTTGCAAAGGAATGATTGAACCTGGCCTCAACTTGGAAATCCAAGAGTGCCACTGGAAAGAGGAGGTGATTTCGGATGCACGGTTTGGAAATGACAAGAAAAACAAATACGGCACCGGTCTGCGATAAACAACAAGTAGCCATCTAAATGCATCAAAATAAATATGCTACAACACTCAAACATGACAAAAAATACATGGCAGGGAACCACTCATGAAGCTTGACAAAAGATGAACACTGAGCTACGGCTAATTTATCCATTAACAGGCTCAAACAAGCATGGCAAAAGTGCAAATGATAACAGGTTTCAGACTTAGTGAAATTAACACAAGTCTGGTATTTATCATCAGGAAGCACACTTTAGAGCATGAAAACTATATGCTACGGGAACATATCATGGCAAAGCAAGGCATGGAATGAAGCTACACAAAGCACTTAACAAAAGTCCCTTAGTGACCTTGAGCCAAAAGGGATCAGAAAATACAATGCAAGCATGTGAACATGGCAAATACACAAACAGATTCAGACTTAGTGAAAAACTGGAGCATGCAAAACAGATTAGCAAGTAGGCATGTTTACGAGCTCGATGCACTCACTACAGAGCATGGCATGACAAACTAAGCATACACCCATAAATAATACATCACATAGAAGCTAGACATGACAAGAACAACAACATAGCATGCACTGATCAATAGCAACATCCTCGGCAAAATCGCTAACAAGTCAACAATCTGCCAGGATTCACGATATAGCAAAAGTAGAGCTCGATTGACTCAAGCTAGGGTGCTCCATAAATGCAAAAAAAATGGATGGATAGAGCACCACAATGTTAACAAAACATCCTTACTGATCCTCCTCAAAAGAGGCACGGATCACTAGGAAACAACATGAACATATGGCATAACGACAAAATCAGGACTAGGACTTGGAGAAATTCTAAGTCCCTGAAATTAGCATTACCGATTACGCTACTTTGCAAGCTTTTGCTAGTCACCACAAATATCACAAAAATACATGGAAAGCACCACTGTAAAGATGGCATGACATATAACAAAACACATGTAGAGCTCAGGGTCATAGCATGCACACATTAATCATGGCAAAAATGACAAATAGCTATTTGATGAAACAGATCTGACAAATTCATCACATAGCCCTCTTCCAACAGCATTTCGGGCACCAAGATGAGCTCAAATGAAAGTGATGCAATGAGATGAAACGATGTACTCGTCGGGACGAACATTTCGACATGCTACACGCACAAAACGGAGCTACGATGAGGGAGTTATGATGCGATGAAAATGCCCAAAAAAATAGGGGACTTAGAGAAATATACCCTCTCGAGAAAAAAAAACATCAGGACGGAGGAAGTGGAGCTGGGCCTCGAGAAGATGGGCCGGCGCTGGGCTGCGGTGGCCCATGCGGGAGTCAACGAGGCTACGTGGATCAGGCTCCTCCCGATCTCGTGCAAGGCGACGATGGCGCGCCGGTGCTCCGGCGAGTAGGAGCCGGCGGGGATGAGCGGGGGCGGGGCGGCGCTGCGTCGGGGCGGCGTCGACCGAGGGCGTGCGCCGGCGGAGGAGAGGAGCTCGTTCCGGCGGTCGGCAGGAGGAGAGGGCGCCGCGCTCCGGCGAGGCGCGACGTCGTCCGACAAGGAGGCGGTGATGCCCGGCGACGGGGGTATGACGGAGACAGGAGGCGCGGCGACCGGCGTACCGGGCCGGGAGGGCCGGATTTGGGTAGCGGCGGGCCCGGCGGCGGTAGAGCGGGCAAGAACTGGCGGAGTGACACGTGGCGCGACGCGGTTTGGTGCGGGCGACGGCGGCGCTGACGTGGCAGCCCACGATTGGCCGAGGCGACGTGGAGGGGCGCGGCGGACATGTCCGGCGATGCACAGATGCGTCCGGACGCGCGGAAGAGGAGTGGATCTAGGTTTAGACCCGGATTTCGGGGGAGATGCACATATTTATAGGTAGAGGGAGTTAGGAGAGTCTAAATGAGGTGCGGTTTTCGGCCACGCGATCGTGATCGAACGACCGAGATGATGGAGAGGTCTTAGGTGGGTTTTGGGCCACTTTAAAAGGGTGTTGGGCTGCAACACACACAAGGCCTTCCCGGTCCCTCGGTTAACCGTTGGAATATCAAACGAAGTCCAAATGACATGAAACTTGACAGGCGGTCTACCGGTAGTAAACCAAGGCCACATGACAAGTCTTGGTCCACTCCGAAAACGTTTAACGCCCGCACACGAAAAGAGGTAGAAAGGAACATCGGGTGACATAGGAGCGCCGGATTGCAAAACGGACAACGGGGAAAACGCTCGGATGAATGAGACGAACATGTATGCAAATGAAATGCACATGATGACATGATATGCAATTCATGACACGCAATCAATGACAACGCAACAATAGCGAATAACTGGAGGACACCTGGCACATCGGTCTCGGGGCATTACATTCCCCTTGTACTGTTCATCATCAGCCCAAGAGGCAATCCACCACCACACTGGATTAGGGTATTACACCACAACGGTGCCCCGAACCAGTATAAATCTTGTGTCTTACTGTGTTGTGTGTTCGTCGAGTCGTCCGCAAAATCTTAGAGAGCTAGGGCGTGGATCGATAGGGAGAAAACCTTCACGTGCACCCCAGTGTTCGAACCTCAAGGGTCTGTCAGAACCCATGATCCGACAAAGTGGGTGACAACCGTAATCTCATGGCCTTGGAAGTAGTGGCACAGTTTCCTTGCGGCCATGATGAGGCCAAAAATCAACTTTTGCACACCAGAGTACCTCGATCTAGCCCCCTACAACAGGGAACTGACGTAGTACACTGGGTGCTGCACCACTTTGTTCCTTAACGCGTCCTTGGGGTTGCCCCCGCTACCATGTCCTTCTTTGTCCTGGCCTTCATCCGGTCCTGTTGGGCTTTGCTCACTCTTTTGTTTCCTCTACTTCCCGTTGTGCCACTAGGGCTGCACTAACCACTTGATTAGTTGCCGCTAGGTATAGCAGCAACAACTCTTATGGTTTGGGGGCAACCAAGGTGGGCACGGAGGACAAGTAGGTCTTCAAGTCTTGTAATGTCGCGTCTGCTTCCGGGGTCCACTTCATGGGCCATGCCTTCTTCAAAATCTTAAAGAACGGTAGGGCGCGCTCGGCAGACTTGGAGATGAATCTGCTAAGTGCCGCAACCCACCCTGTCAGAGGCCTCACATCTTTGACTGTCTTAAGTGCTTGGATCTGCTCGATAGCCTTGATCTTTTCATGGTTGGCTTCGATCCCCCAACGGGACACAAAGAACCCAAGTAGCTTGCCGGAGGGAACACCAAAGACACACTTCTCCGGATTTAGCTTCAAGTTGATCTTGCACAGATTAGCAAATGTTTCTTCCAAATCTTGGATGAGGGTTGATCTGTCTTTGGTCTTGACCACAATATCATCCATATAATCCTCAATGTTTCTATGCAACTGTGGTTCAAAACCAATCAGGACTGCTCTGGCAAAAGTGGACCTGGCACTCTTTAACCTGAAACGCATGCGCACAAAGTAGTACTCACCACATGGGGTGTGAATGAAGTCTTCTCGTCGTCGTCCTTGGACATGAAAATCTGATGATACCTAGAGTATGTATCCAGAAAGGACAGGAAATCACAACCTGAAGTGGAGTCCACAATCTGGTCGATGCGTGGCAAGGGAAATGGGTCCTTCGGGCAAGCTTTGTTGAGATCCATGAAATCTATGCAAAGCCTCCACTTCCCATTAGCCTTGCATACAACCACTGGGTTTGCTAACCATGTTGGATGCATTACTCTGACCTGACCAACTGCGTCAAGCTTCTTAATCTCCTCGGCAATGAACTGCTGCCTCTCCAAGGCCTGCTTCCAAGCCTTCTTCTTGACGGGTTGGGCATGTGGGCAGACAACAAGGTGGTGCTCTATTACCTCCTTGGGAACACCTGGGATGTCAGATGGTTGCCAGGCAAACACATCGACATTAGCTTGTAGGAAGGCAACGAGCGCGCTTTCCTATTTGTCATAAAGGTTGGCCGTCGGTGTCAAAACCGGTGGATCTTGGGTAGGGTGTCCCGAACTGTGCGTCTGAGGTTGATGGTAAAAGGAGACAGGGAACACAATGTTTACCCAGGTTTGGGCCCTCTCGATGGAGGTAAAACCCTACGTCCTGCTAGAGTAATATTGATGAGTATGGGGGTTACAAGAGTTGATCTACCACGAGATCATAATGGCTAAAACCCTAGAAGTCTAGCCTATCTGATTATGATTGTCCCTACGGACTAAACCCTCCGGTTTATATAGACACCGGAGGGAACTAGGGTTGTACAAAGTCGGTTACATAGAAAGGAAATAGTACATCCGGCCACCTAGCTTGCCATGTACGCAAAGGAGAGTCCTATCCAGACACGGGAGAAAGTCTTCTATCCTGTATCTTCATGGCACAATAGTCCGGCCCATGTCCAACAGGCCGGCCGCCCGAGGACCCCTTAGTCCAGGACTCCCTCAGTAGCCCCCGGACCATACTGCAATGACGAGGTGTCCGGCGCATAGATTGTCTTCGGCATTGCAAGGCGGTTTCCCCCTCCAATTACTTGAAAGTCTCTGACTTAAAGAGCGGTATTCGGCTTTTCCATTTAATGTTGTGCCCATCAGCTTCCACGCCTTCCTGACTTCAGCTTCCACATGGCGAGTGAATACGAGAGGTCGGGGTATTTTTGACAAACCACCCTGACCATACAAGAGAGGTGCCTATTTAAAGAGAATAGATCTCAGATCCATTCCACACCCTGCGAAAAAATCCTCAGAGCTCGCTAGGAGGAACCACTACAACATGGCTAGCACTTCCATCTCTTCCTCTCGTCCCCACGGCTCTGAAAAAGGTTATTGGGAGAGACGTTCCATATCTCACGGTCAGCTGACCAAGCTGAAAAAACAGGGCTTTTTTCCTCCCGCGGATCTAGTCCCCGTACGAGCAGGATTGACGTCCTTCAACGGCGGGGTTCAGGCGGAGAATTTCCCCAATCCGTCCAGGGGGGAACGAGTATGCTTCATTCTCTTCTTGCTAAGAGGCGTCGAATATCCAATCCATCCCTTCCTCCGAGGACTTCTGGAGTATTATGGCCTCCAACTACACAGTTTCACTCCCGCCCCATCCTGCACATCGCGGGTTATGTTGCTGTATGCGATCTATTCCTGGCCTATGAGGCCCATTTTGAATTATGGAGAAAATGTCCTGCCTCATCCCTCCTAATCAAGGGGGATCAATATTCGAAGTGGGAGGAGCCGAGGTATGGCGCATCACCGGGACCAAATACCTGTCCGGCATGCCGAAGAAGGCTTTCGAAGAGTGGCCTTCTGAATGGTGCTATATTGACGACGTCGCTCTTCCCGACCCAGTCCGAATGGGTCTCCCCGAATTTTCAAGTGCTCTGTTGAAGAAATGCCACAACTAGCACCCTCGTAGCCTCGAGGAGGAGGATAGCGCGGAAGTCAGACAGTTGACGGGCAAGATTAAGACGCTCGCCCAGTCCGGATTATCAATAATCGAGGTAATTGCGATCTCCATAGTGCGGGGGGTCCAACCACTCCAATACAGAGGGCTTCCCATGTGGTACTATAATGGGGAAGATGACGCCTCACGCTATAGTCGGAAGGGTCCGAAAACCCCTGCCGCTTTGGACAAAATATTGGCCGAACTGTACAAAATGGAGAAGGAGGAGTTCACTCGTGTCCAATGTCGAGATGGATTTTCCATGTATAATTCTCCTAGGTGGGTGAGCTCCAATCCCACCATTTCACTCCTCTCCCTAAATCATTTTTGATGGATAGTAACCTATCCACTCGCAATAGGAATGGCGGAAGGCTACCGACGGGATCCATAGCCCCACCCCCAGCCGGAGGGTTACAACCGGGACCTTGACCCCGGATTCGAAGAAGATCCGGACATATTTGTGGAGCTCGAGAATGGAGTATTCGATCAGACGAGCTATGATGGTACGGCAGTACCTATCATCACCGATTATCCCGACCTCCTCCCTAATTCGCATGTAAGTAACTTAAGAGACACCTTCTTCGAAAGAGTTTCCTTATTATGCCTCACCCACCGCACTATTTTGTGTTCCAAAGGGGTGGCGCTCGACTTCACAACGTGTACCAGAAGCATCTCCGAGGAGAGCGGCGCCCATGCTGAGCACGTCTTCAAAGAGAAAGGAAAACGACAATACGGCAGAACCTTCATCAAAGAGGTAAGGCTTTCTTTTTGCAAATACATCTCCTGACCGCCACATAAAATCGTGATGCCATTCGCCGCATTCTATCAGGAAAAGTGTCTGCCGGACTATGTCCGGGGATCCTGTCGGTCGTGCCTCCACTAGTCAGGTTCCAGACCCTGCCCTAAGGATGGGGGCTGATACAGGAGTGGCGCCAAACTATCCTTCCGCAGAGGATTCAGACGATATGTCCATCACGAACTCTGAAGTGGGGAGCTCCATGAATCATCGTCGTCGGAGGGCCGCTCTCCGTGACCCCGACTTCTGAAAGGAGGCATTCGATGCCTTCACCTTGGCCGATGCGTACATCCGAGCTGCTCAGGATGGGCTTGCCAGAGCCACGGACCAGCATCTAAAAGATAAGCGTGTAAGTGTAGATTTAATAATCATACACCAGTAGCCCCCGAGACTTAAAGCAGGTGAAACAACTGATTTAAGGATCATTGTATAATCCACTTATGGAGAAGAATAGCATGCTATCTCAAGAGCTGGAAAAATGTCAAACTCAACTAACTGCGGCTACCACCGAATTGGAAAAATCCAAGGAGGTAGCACCTGGTAATGTTTCTCCCCAGCGGAAAGAAGTATAATCATATACCAGTTATAGTAACACTGTTGTGTTTCTGCTGACAGAATTAGTAGAGCAACTGAGAGAGAAACTGAAGGACGTCCAGGCTGGTGAACAAGAGGCCAAAAGGCAACATGCGGCAGGCGAACGTGTGCTGACGCGGGTCAGGGATGAAAGGAACATGCTGCAGGATTCCCATACCCAACTGGGCCAAGAACTGAAAGATGTTCGAGCCCAACTGGATGACGCCGTCAAGGAGAATAGGAGGCTACAAGGCAGCATATTTAGTATGCTTTTCAAACTTGCCTCCCTATAATTCGGCGAGGGCCGGAACTGGTAGATTTATGTCTGCAGGTATGCTGACTGGCCGTCCCGAGGAAGAAATGTCCAGATCTCAAGGTGACCTGCTACAAGAGCTGTCCCAGACGCACGAGCGAGTTCAGCAGGCAATGCGTGGTGTTGCCAAGGCTTTATGGCCATCCGCCTCTCCTCCAGGAGGTATGGCGGAGCTCGTGGAGCTGTTCAAAGGGGCACGGCGGCTTATTCGATTATGGAAGATATCAGCCTGCCGGGAAGGTGCGCGAGAGGCCTGGGCCATGGTAAAAACACGGTATACCAAGCTTGATCCGAATCATATGGCTCGGGTCGGACCGCTAGGGTCAGATGGGAAAGAAATTCCCGTTAATTTAGTATATGACCAAGTAGAAGTAGCTGGCAAATATTCCCAATAGGATTGTAAGCTAGACAACCTGTTGGACGGTATAGAGGAGGAAGTTTTTTAGTCCAAGTGACTATGTACTTTCCTTAATATATTTCTTCCTAGCCGGATTGTAAAACGATTGTCATGGCCGACCTTTTCGCTTCGACCTCTGGACCCGAAGGTGCGGAGTGTTTCCGAATACTCGAGCGGTAAATAGACCGGGGTATGCATGGAAACCAAGCGTAGGGGTCATAGTTGCTTGAACAGACAAGTTGTATCCGACTAGCTATGCTATATTACATTGTGATTGTAAGAAACATCTTCCAGATAGACTAGTTCCGTTAAGGGTTCCTTTCCCTGGGTGTGCATGCGTTAATATGCATGTCCGAACTGTGATTGAAAACATCGCAATATAGGTAACATCTGGAGGTTCATAGTGGAAGAAATGTAAAACATCTTTAGTCCGCCAACCGAATATTCCCTTAAGAACGCTAGCTTTCGGCTTCAGCTAGTCTAAGGTACACATCCGGAAGACCTGGCAGTAACAATCGCAGAGGTGCTCCCTTTATGCGCCAGCCGAACTAACAGGAATGTAGGGCATAAGCATAGGAGCCAGGCAACCCAGCTTGGCCAAAAAATTAAGTCATATCGATGAATATAATGGTGAAGAAAAGGTACATATGTGGAAACAATGCATATGTGATGAGCTTGATGCTCGAAAAATAACAATAATAAACTTTTGTCCAAGAAGCCCCCAGCTGTAATGGACGTACACATTTGAGAATGTGTATGTCATAGGTGTATGGTTTAGCCGCACGAAAGCTTTAAAGCTAATAAAAGATGGCGAAAAGAGAGGATAAAAAATAATGTAAACAATAGGGAGGAGGAAGCAAACGAAGGGTTTGGTGCTAGGCATAGAATCTTTGGAGTCTCGCCGCATTCCAGGGGTTCGGTTCTAGGCCGTTGTCTGATGCATCACGCAGGCGGTGCGCTCCTCCAGTGAGAACTTCGTCAATGATGAAGGGACCCTCCCACTTGGGCTTGAGTTTGTCCTTTTTCTTCGCCGGCAAGCATAGAACGAGATCGCCAACATTGAAAGTCTTGGCCCGTACTTCTCTGCTTGGATATCTGCGGGCCTTCTATTGATAAAATGCAGAACGGGCTTTTGCAATGTCGCGCTCCTCCTCCAGGGCATCTAAGTTGTCCTGCCGATCAAGCTCGGCCTCTCTCTCTTCGTACATGCGCACATGAGGTGATTCATGAATAATGTCGCAGGGTAACACAACCTCTGCACCGTACACCATGAAGAAAGGTGTATATCCGGTGGTGCGATTGGGCGTGGTCCGCAGCCCCCAGAGTATGGAGTCGAGCTCTTCAACCCAATGCTTGTCTGATTCTTTCAAAGACTGCAGTAGTCTGGGTTTGATGCCGCTCATAATAAAACCATTGGCTCGTTCGACTTGACCATTCGTTTGCGGATGTTAGACGAAGGCGTAATCGAGCTTAATGCCTAGATTAGCTCACCAGGCTTTCACCTCATCGACTGTAAAATTAGAGCCGTTGTCGGTGATGATGCTGTGTGGGACACCGTAACGGTGTACAACACCGGATATAAAGTCTATCACTGGTCCAACTTCAGCCATTTTAACTGGTTTGTCCTCTATCCACTTAGTGAACTTATCTACCATGACTAGCAAATATTTTTTCTTATGGCTGCCTCCTTTAAGGGGTCCAACCATGTTAAGCCCCCAGACCGCGAAAGGCCAAGTGGTGAAGATTGTTTGTAGAGCAGTGGGTGGCATATGTCTTCGGTTGGCGAAAAGCTGGCATCCAACACAATGTTGGACAAGGTCTTGTGCATCTGCTCGGGCCGTCCGCCAGTAGAAATCTGTATGGAAGGCCTTGCTTACAAGGGCGCAAGCTGCGGTGTGGTGACCCCCGAGACCGGCATGAAATTTAGACAAGAGCTGCTGCCCCTCTTCCTCGGAGATACATCTTTGAAGTACTCCGGTAGCGCTTTTCTTGTAGAGTTCTCATTCGTGGACCTTATAGGCTTTCGAATGCCAAACAATGCAGCGAGCCTCATTCTGATCCTCAGGGAGCTTTCGCCTCTTGAGGTAGGCCAAGAAGGGTTTGGTCCATGGGGCAATGACTGCCATGATAAGATCGGCCTATGGTGTTATTTCGGTGGCCGAGCCTCCGATGATATCAGTATGTTTGGAGTCTGGGGTTGTGGTCAGATCCGGACTGACGTTGCCGCTCTCCCCTTGCCACACCATGGATGGCTTGAAAAGCCTTTCCAAAAAGATGTTAGGTGGGACGGGGTCGCGCTTGGCACCGATGCGAGCAAGGACATCCGCCGCTTGATTACTTTCTCAAGCCCCTCGAACCGAGCCAACATTTTGAGAGCGGCGTTACGGTAGGCCGCCATCTTCAGATCCTCGGCATTGAAATCTCCATTTATTTGAGATATTGCGAGGTTCAAGTCCCCACGCACTTCCAAGCGTTGTATGCCCATGGAGACAGCCACCCCAAGACCATGCAATAAGGCCTTGTATTCTGTTGCATTGTTGGAGTCTGTGTATAATATTTGGAGTACGTACTGAACTATATCTCCAGTAGGGGATGTTAAGACAACGCCTGCCCCTAAGCCCGCTAGCATTTTGGAACCACCGAAGTGCATGACCTAGTTGGAATATGTGCCGTACTCTTTAGGGAGTTCGGCTTCTGTCCATTCGGCGACGAAGTCTGCTAGTACTTGTGATTTGATGGCCCGGCATGGCTTATATGTTATATCGAATGGAAGGAGCTCAATGGCCCACTTGGCAATCTGGCCCGTTGTGTCGTGATTGTTTATTATGTTGTTCAGTGGAACTTCGGAAGCCACCGTGATCAAGCACTCTTGGAAATAGTGTCGTAGCTTTCGGGATGCCATGAAGACCGCGTATGCTATCTTTTGATAATGAGGGTACCGGGATTTGCACGGAGTTAGGACAGTGGATACGTAATATAACGGCTTCTGGAGCCGGAATTTGTGTCCATCCTCCTCTCTCTCAACGACGAGTACTGCGCTCACCACCTAGTGTGTTGCAAATATGTATAATAACATTGGTTCGCTGATGCTTGGCGCGGCTAGAATTGGGTTGCTTACTAAGAGAGCCTTTATTTCTTCCAATCCAGCTGTTGCTGCATCTGTCCACTCGAAGTGATCGGTGCGTCGGAGAAGTCAATAAAGTGGCAATTCTTTTTCTCCTAGTCTGGAGATAAAGCGGCTTAAAGCTTCCACACATCCAACTAGTTTTTGGACCTGTTTAAGGTCTGTTTGTGTAGCCAATTGTGATAAAGCTCAGATTTTGGCTGGATTTGCCTCGATTCCTCTACTAGAAGCAATGAAGCCCAGTAGTTTTCCAAAGGAGATGCCGAAAACATATTTTTTCTGGATTGAGCTTAATGTCATATGTCCGGAGATTGTTGAATGTGAGACGTAAGACATCTATTAATGACTCGACGCGCTTAGTCTTGGTGACGACGTCGTCCACATATACTTCAACTGTCTTGCCGATTTGTTTCTCCAGGCATGTTTGAATCATGCGTTGGTAGGTGGCGCCGACGTTTTTGGCCCAAAGGGCATAGTGTTGAAGCAGTAAGGCCCATATGGGGTAATAAATGTTGTTGCGGCTTGGTCGGATTCCTTCATTTTAATTTGATGGTATCCAGAATACGCGTCGAGGAAACGCAGTGAGTCATGTCCTACAGTGGCATCAATAATTTGATCGATGCGGGGGAGGGGGAATGGATCCTTAGGGCAAGCTTTGTTGAGGTCTTTGAAATCGACACACAAGCGTTAGGATTTATCCTTCTTTGGCACCATCACCAGGTTTGCTATCCAGTCCGTATGTTTTATTTCTCTGATGAATCCGGCCTCAATTAGCTTGGCCAGCTCCTTCCCCATAGCTTGTCATTTGGGTTCGGAAAAGTGCCACAGTGTTTGCTTAACTGGCATGTATCCCTTCAATATATTGAGGCTGTGCTCAGCCAACATGCGTGGGATTCCTGGCATATCAGAAGGGTGCCAAGCGAATATGTCCCAGTTCTCGTGTAGGAACGCTCGTAGTGCGGCGTCCACCATCGGGTCCAGCTGTGCACCGATGGAGGCTGTCTTCTTTGCGTTCGTCGGGTGGACTTGAAATTTTACTATTTCATCTACTGGTTTGAAGGAGGTTGATTTGGAGTGCTTGTCGAGGATTACATCATCCCTATCCACCGTTGAGCGCAGCGCAGTTAACTCTTCGGCCGCAAGGGCCTATGAGAGTGCCTCAAGGGCAAGGGAGGCTATTTTTTCGGCGTGGAGGGCTATATCCGGATCACTAGCGAGAGTGATAATACCGTTGGGCCCGGGCATTTTGAGCTTCATATACCTATAATGAGGTATGGCTTCAAAGCATGTGAATGCATCTAGCGCCAACAGGGCGTGGTATCCACTATTGAAAGGGGCCACTTGGAAGGTTATCTCTTCGGACCGATAGTTCTCTGGCGTGCCGAATACCACGTCAAGTGCTATTTTTCCCACGCATCGTGCCTCCCGGCTGGGAATAATTCCTCGGAAGGTCGTGCTAATTTGCTCGATACGGCTCCTGTCTATTTCCATTTTACTGAGTGTATCCTCGTAGATGAGGTTTAATCCGCTGCCACCGTCCATGAGCACCTTGGTGAGTCAAAAGCCGTCCACAATTGGATTGAGGACCAAGGCGGCTGGTGCCCGGACTGACCAAGTTTTTGGTTTGTCACTGGCATTGAAAGTTATGGCCATGTCGTTCCAAGGATTAATTGTTGCGACTTGACAGACTTCGGCGAGGTCGTGGACTGCCCTTTTGCGCTGATTGTTTGAAGCGAAAGTCTCGAAGACCGTCAATATTTTGCGGTCGTCGTGTTCCGGGGGGAGTTGTTCCGAGGTATTTTTGGTGAGGATATCCTTGCCACTCTTGGCCACTTGCCGGAGTATCCAACATGCTCTAAGGCTATGGGTAGGCATGGTATCCGGTGTTGTGTGTATTTTGCATGGCCTATTGAGCCATCCCTCCAGAACGGTTCCGCGCCCCGTAATGGGTTTGGATTTCTTTACTGCTGTGTCGGGCACCCCGTGAGGGTGCATCCTTATGGTTCGGACGAAAGGTTGAGTGGGAGCTGGCGGTTCCCAACGAGCTACCTGAGTTTTCCAGGCGCTTTCCATTGCGCAGTACTTCTGTACTATGGCTGCCAAGTCGGTGAAGTGTAATATGTGACGTTGGTTGATAGCATTGAGGATTCCTTCGTTCGTACAATTACTTCGTAATATTGAGATTGCGTCTTCGTCGCGGCAATCTTTGATCTTGTTATTGACAAGGAGGAACCTGGCCCAAAAGTGATGGACTGTTTCCTGAGACTGCCGCCGTAGGTATGTGAGATTGTGTATATCTGGGTGGGTGGGTGGATTTAAATCCGAACCCTGACCCAATTTGGTATCCGAAGTTTGAGAAATTTCCGACCTTAATAGTTCAGGCTCCGGGAGATCGACCGATTTTTCAAGTCTACTGTCTGATTCCAATTTCAGAGGACAAGTTATGTCGTTCCGTGGACAGGTATCCGGCTCTTCAAGCTCGGAGATTCGAATATAGTTCGTCCTCAGTATAGAGGGAGAGTTGTTGTTTTTCTCCTCCACTACCGCTATCTGACGGGTGATCGATGGAGATTTGATTTCTCTCTGATCGGGTTTAAGCCCAATCCGACCATAGTCTGTAGCGACCCCCAAGGCGGCAATGTGATCCAGGAGTTTGTTCAAGGATGATAATTCCGTTGGATCCATCTGTTTGGAGTATTCGGAGTCAATTCGGAGGCGATTTTCGATGACCCGAGAAGTCATCGTCGGCTCAGCGGCCGAACGGGTGGTCATGATAAAGCCACCCAACCGGATGGTTTGGCCTGACGCCAGGGCTCCATCGGCGGTGATGTTGTCCTTGATCACAAGGCAAGCCATCAATCCTGACTTCGACGTCAAAGTGGAACTCTCAATGAAAGCACCAATGTCGGTGTCAAAACTGGCGGATCTCGGGTAGGGGGTCCCGAACTGTGCATCTGAGGTTGATGGTAACAGGAGACAGGGAACATAATGTTTACCCAGGTTCGGGCCTCTCGATGGAGGTAAAACCCTACGTCATGCTTCATTAATATTGATGAGTATGGGGGTTACAAGAGTTGATCTACCACGAGATCGTAATGGCTAAAACCCTAGAAGTCTAGCCTATCTGCTTATGATTGTCCCTACGGACTAAACGCTCTAGTTTATATAGACACTGGAGGGAACTAGGATTGGACAAAGTTGGTTACAAAGAAAGGAAATAGTACATCTGGCCACCCAGCTTGCCATCTATGCAAAGGAGAGTCCTATCCGGACACGGGAGAAAGTCTTCTATCTTATATCTTCATGGCCCAATAGTTCGGCCCATGTCCAACAGGCCGGCCGCCCGAGGACCCCTTAGTCCAGGACTCCCTCAGTGGCGCTGATAGTGAAGGTACCATCAATGCCAGCCAGCCCTGCCGGGACCTTTTTCACATGTGGTCCAACAACCTTGGATTTCTTGCTGTTGGAACTCTCCGGCAAGTCATCAACATTTGTGGCGCACTCCAAAGAGGTACGCTTGCCGGATTCCTTGCTGGTGTCCCTGCTATCCTTCTTCTTTCCTTTTTCCTCCTTGGAGGGAACTACTGCTGCTGCGGCCTCCGTCGCGACTATGTCCCGGCACATCTTATCCATGCAAATGATTGCGTCTTTCTCATCTGATGGAATGGAAATGACTCCCATCGGCCTTGGTATCTTCAAGGTGTTGTAGGCATAGTGGGATGCCGCCATGAATCTTGCGAAAGCTAGGCATCCAAGGATCCCATTGTACGTGAGGATGAGGTCAATCACATCAAACACAACCTGCTCAGTCCGGTAATTCAATTCTCCCACAAATGCTACTGGCAAGATGATATTTCCCTTAGGACGACTCCTGCCGGGATTGACTCCTTGAAACGTGCTCATGACCTTTAGTTCTTCCTATGCTATCTGAAGCTTGCTAATAACTCTTGGGAAGATCAGATTCAACCCGGCCCTGCCGTCCACCATCATATTTGTGACCTTGAGGTTGCGAATTGTTGGAGAGACCAACAACGGCAAACACCCTACTGTGGTGGTGCGGTCAGGATGGTCCTCTTCATCAAAGATGATGGGTGTGCATGACCATTTGAGCGGCTTCCGAGACTCTACCGCTGGTTCCACAGCATTGACCTCACGTGCCCACCACTTAAGTTGGCGGTGAGAGGAGTTTAAAGATGCACCCCCATCAATGCACATGGCGTCAGTGGCCTTCTGGAATTCCTGCTCTCTAGTTTCCTCTTCATCCCCACCATCACTCTCATCATTGCAACCTTCCTTCTCTCGGCCCCTGGAGGGTTTTTCTTGGTTCCGAAAAGCCTTGCCGGGGTGATTTGCTTCACCACGTCGGCCCTTCCCGCCAGTGCATGCCATTCTAACCTTTTTCTTTGTCACGCTTCTCATATTCATCCCTCTACTTCTTGACGAGCTGCTCAACCTGATGGCACTCTTGAAGATCATGGCCTTTGGTCCGATGAATCTTGCAGTACGGCCCATTGCCTTTCCCATCCCTCTCGGCAGCCGTAGCCTCCTGACAGTTAGCGCATGCGACAACTTCCTTGCCGGGGGCTTCAGCCTTACCCTTCTTGCGGTACTAAGCGTGTCCAATCCTTCGACGGTCACTACAAGGGAAAAGCCTAGCAGTAGCGCGTGTCAAATGCATAGTAGTAGCGCGGGTGGCCGCGCTAGTGATACAGTGCTATAGCTAATGCTTATCAGTAGCGCGGTCTGACCCGCGCTACCCAACACGCGCTACTTCTAATAGCTATAGAGCCCTACTACAAAGAGCTCTACTGCTAAGACCTCGTTGCTCGTAAAGCCATACCCCGCGCTACTGTTATTAGTTTCAGATTTTTTTTCTGCTCCATATTTTGTGCTGCTGAATTTTGTTTAGGGATTTATACAATAATCTCTAGCATATCATACACATACAAATGTAATCATAGCATGTACATACAAATAGTCTCATCAGATCATGTGATCATCGTAATCATCATCCAATACAAAGTGGTCTCTCGTCATCATCTCGAAAATGGTGATACAAGTATTGAATACTTGCAACTACATCGTCATCCATCTAAACAATTATATACGCGAGAAGAGCTATCACTACGAGTGATAGCAGAACTATGGAGTACATGAGGCGGCGGTTGTGAGTCCTCTCTCGCGCTAGCGTGAACCTCAAGTAACTACCTTCTTCTTCTTGTCTGCTTTTGAAGCCTTTATGGCTGGCGCCCGAGACCCCCTCCACTTGCTCCTAATACTCATGCCACTCGTCGTACACTCCCGGAACCTTCACTACAAAAAATACACATCCGTGACATTTTAGGCCGAACGAAATTTGTTTCTGTCATTCTTATGACACTTCTATGACGATAATTGTGACAAAACCTGGTATCATCATAGATGTGGTGGGCTCCTACTTCTATGACAAAAAATCATGAAAGAAAATGGGCTTGTCATCCAAGGCGGGCCGGAGACACAGCTGCATGAAATTCTTTGGGCCGTCCATGACTGAGAAAACCGTGGTAGAAGCGAGGGCGAGGAAAATATCGAGGGAGTTACCGGTTACGGTGGGTGGTCGGGGGCCGAGCGATGCACGTTTCTCTCATACGTACGCGCATGTGTGCGAGGTGTTGCGCTCTAACTAACCCGAGCGAGGCGTTGGGCTCTAACTAAACCCGAGCGATTGCACTGCAGGCTACGCGTTACTGAACCCGAGCGAATGATCGATCTCTTGATGTTAACTGAACCCAAGTGATTCCCTCGCTACAACTGCTAACTGAAGTCGATCGAACACTGCTGCCTCCTTCCCTGGATGAATATTGAGCGTTGTTGAGGGGGTTTGGATGAATAGTTCCCGGTGGGGGGTTGGATGAACAGGAACCCGTGGTAGTAGAGGTCTTTGCCGCTGGATGAACAGTACCCGGATCGATCAAGCCGGTGGATGAACAGGAGCCCATGTAGGGGTTGGATGAACAGGACCCGGTGGAGGGATGGTTGAACAATAGCCGGTGTAGGGCTGGTTGAACAGTAGGCGCTGGAGGGCTGGATGAACAGTAGCCCGTGGAGGGGTGGTTGAACAGGACCCCCGTGGAGAGGGCTGGTTGAACAGTAGCCGGTGGAGGAGCGCGCAGTGGAGGCTGGATGAACAGGAACCCGTGGATGAACAGTCACAGGTGGAGGCTGGAGGAGGTCGACGATGGATGAACAGTAGCCCGTGGAGGCATTCGACGGTGGAGATGAACAATATCTCGTGGAGTCCCGTTTTGCGGTACGCCACACCCCTCCCGATGAACAGGACCCCTGTTTCGACCATAGCGCTCCAACACAAGTCCGTTTCCTCCGTTTTGCGGTTCGCCACACCCCTCCCAATCAATAGGACCCCGTTTTGACTGTAGGAGGTCCGTTACCTCCGTTTTGCGATACGCCAGACCCCTCTCGATGAACAGCATCCCGTTTCCACTGTGGCCGGTCGAACACAAGGCCGTTTCCTCCGTTCTGCAGTACACCATGCGTCGTTTCCATCACGTGTTCCGTCCAAGCCCGTTGGCTCCCGATGAACATCACGCGTTCCGTTGCCTCCCAATGAACACGACGCATTCCGTTTCCTCCCCATGAACACGATGACGATGCAGCTTCTCCGTTCCGACCAAGCCATGTACGCGAGCCCTAGCCATACGTATGCACGATTAGGCATTCGAGACCCCTTCCATATGTACGTACATGGCCGTATTTACTTTCTTGCAACATGGCCGATGTACATACGTGTACATGCTACGTGCGCGCCTCTACTACCACACGTGTGTGCCTCTACTACCACACGTGTGCGCCTCTACATCGACCAGTATGTACGTACACATTCGCGACCAGAATAACATCGCTACGTACACTTCGACCAGGTGGGTCCCGACTGTCAGGCACTTTCTTGCGTGCGAAGGTGTAGCTGCTGGGTCCCAGCAGTCCGGGGGAAATATTTTTTCACGAAATACGGTGGCCCATCTGGTGGGTCCCTGCTATCAGGTGGAGGAATCATTATTTTATGTGAAATAAGGAGGCACTTCCTTGCTGCGATCGTGGACCCAGCTGTGAGCCTCTCCACGTACAGTACTCTTCCGATGGAAGTTGTTCCTTGACCACGCCGCGGCGAGAGCACCAGAGTGGTGGAGGACGTCGAGGCCTTGGAAGGGGATGACGCAGAGCCGGGGAAAACGCGGCAGTGGATGCCCACGCGGAGAGGAGTACGAGGGTTCACTTGTTCGGCTTTAGTGTTAGGCTGCCATCGCCGCAGAATAACAGAGGGTGTGGGTGAGTGGAGGGATGGCCTGGCTAGCGGTGGGAGTAGTAGGGGGCGGTGAGGCCTCCGCGGTAGCACAGCCGACCATAGGAGGCAGGAGCAGGCGGCACGACCGGCGCTGCTTTGGGCGGATGGAGCGAGAAGACCAGAGGTTGAAGAAGCACTACGGCCGTTGGATGGACACCGTACGGTCACTGCAGCTAGAATCGTTTATATTGACTAAGTTGACAAAGCCCTCTGTCCCCGTCAACTTAGTAGGCCCAAGTCAGCCTCCCACTATGTTGGGTCTCAGCTAGCAGGGGGAGTATTCATTTTTTTGTGGGTAATAAGGAGGCACTTCCTTGCGTGCGAAGATATAGCTGGTGGATCTGAGCACAGCCGGCCACGGGAGGCGGGAGCAGGCAGTCCCACCGGCGCTAGTTTGGGCGGCTAGAGCAAGAAGATCAGATATTGAAGAAGTATCACGATCGTTCGATTAACATCTGATGGTCACTGCTGCTAGAATCGTTTGTGGACTAAGTTGACAAAGCCTTTCGTACACGTCAACCTAGTAGACCCACAAGTCAACCTCCAAATCTGTCCCAAACAACATATAGCCCGAAATTTCTAGCCAGATTCAAATTAATTGAAAAACTAAATATACCTTAATTTAAATCCAATGAAATTTTACCCGCACAAAAACAATGAAATTTAAAGTATCAAAATCCGAAAGAAAAAAGTATTTTGGAACTAATTGCTTGTTTGCTGTATTTTTTTTACTTTGCAGCCCATTTATTATTACTTATAGCCCATTTTCTGGGAAAAATGCATCCCTCCTCGTCTTGAAAGATTTCCGGCCCAGCAGAACATAGAAAAGCAAGTAGGCCTACGTTGGTTATTCTACAAAAAACAAAATAGCTGGGCTAGCCATTTTCAGAAAGTTCAAAAACAAACTAGGTTGGTCATGTGAAAGCACAAGTGCTCCCTGGGTGATTTTGATAATTAATGACAACATATCTCTTGTTGGACTAATACTTTTACCTAGTATGTTTCAGACAAGTTCAACAAATTAAGTGGCATGGACTAAAGGATGTGGAACCCCTTCAAGATGCTAAGGACAAAGGATTAGCTCAAGCTTCAAGATCAAGACTCTACATTTTCTATTTTAGTGATCCAAGATCACATTGAGTCTATAGGAAAAGCCAATACTATCAAGAGGGGATGAGGTGTTGCGTAATGGCTTGCTTGCTCAAAGTGCTTAGTGATATGCTCCTAAACCCTCAACTACCTTACCCACATCCACATATGACCTAAACCAAAAGTCAAAATCGGCCCCACCGATTCTTTCTATCCGGCGCCACCGAGTTCAGATGTCATAGCCACTGCCACAAACCCTAGGCAAATCGGTTTCACCGACAGGGATCTCGGTCTCATCGAGATGGGATTGTAATCTCTCTGTGTATGTCCATTACCAAAATCGGTCCCACCGAGATTGAGGAATCGGTACTACCGAGATTACAATGCAAACTTTCTGATTAGCTTATTACCAAAATCAGTCCCACCGAGTTTGTGTAATCGGTCTCACCAAGTTTGCCTGACCAACTCTCTGGTTAGATTATTACCAAAATCGGTCCCACCGAGTTTGTGTTATCGATCACACCGAGATTACGTTATGCCCTAACCCTAACCATATCGGTCCTGCCGAGTTGCATCTCAGTCCCACTGAAAATCCTAATGGTCACTAGGTTTGCTAAATCGGTCCGATCGAGTTTCCCAATTCGGTCTCACCGAGATTGGTAAATTGTGTGTTACAGTTAGTTTTTGCGTGGAGGCTATATATACCCCTCCACCCACTCTTCATTCGTGAAGAGAGCCATCAGAACATACCTACACTTCCAATACACATTTTCTAAGAGAGAACCACCTACTCATGTGTTGAGGCCAAGATATTCCATTCCCACCATATGAATCTTGATCTCTAGCCTTCCCCAAGTTGCTTTCCACTCAAATCTTCTTTCCACCAAATCCAAATCCTGTGAGAGAGAGTTGAGTGTTGGGGAGACTATCATTTGAAGCACAAGAGCAAGGAGTTCATCATCAACACACCATTTGTTACTTCTTGGAGAGTGGTGTCTCCTAGATTGGCTAGGTGTCACTTGGGAGCCTCCGACAAGATTGTGGAGTTGAACCAAGGAGTTTGTAAGGGCAAGGAGATCGCCTACTTCGTGAAGATCTACCGCTAGTGAGGCAAGTCCTTCGTGGGCGATGGCCATGGTGGGATAGACAAGGTTGCTTCTTCGTGGACCCTTTGTGGGTGGTTGCTTCTTCGTGGACCCTTCGTGGGTGGAGTCCTCCGTGGACTCGCGCAACCATTACCCTTCGTGGGTGGAGCCCTCCGTGGACTCGCACAACCATTACCCTTCGTGGGTTGAAGTCTCCATCAACGTGGATGTAGGTTCTACCGATAGGGATCTCGGTCTCACCGAGATGGGATTGCAAACTCTCTGTTTCCCTTTCATAACTTTTCGGTCTCACCGAAAGAGCGAATCGGTCCCACCGAGATTGCAATGTAAATTCAGTGTTTCCTTTTTGTAACTTTTCGGTCTCACCGAAAGAGCAAATCGGTCCCACCGAGTTTGCCTGACCAACTCTCTGGTTAGCTTATTACCAAACTCGGTCTCACCGAGTTTGTGTAATCGGTCTCACCGAGATTACGTTATGCCCAAACCCTAACCATTTCGGTCCTTCCGAGTTGCATGTCAGTCCCACCGAAAATCTCTAACGGTCACTAGGTTTACCTTTTCGGTCCGACCGAGTTTGTTGATTCGGTCCCACCGAGATTGGAAAACTGTGTGTAATGGTTGGATTTTGTGTGGAGGCTATATATACCCCTCCACCTCCTCTTCATTCGTGGAGAGAGCCATCAGAACACATACACAATTCCAACTCACATGTTCTAAGAGAGAACCACCTACTCATGTGTTGAGACCAAGATATTCCATTCCTACCATATGAATCTTGATCTCTAGCCTTCCCAAGTTGCTTTCCACTCAAATCTACTTTCCACAAAATCCAAATCCTATGAGAGAGAGTTGAGTGTTGGGGAGACTATCATTTGAAGCACAAGAGCAAGGAGTTCATCATCAACACACCATTTGTTACTTCTTGGAGAGTGGTGTCTCCTAGATTGGCTAGGTTTCACTTGGGAGCCTCCGACAAGATTGTGGAGTTGAACCAAGGAGTTTGTAAGGGCAAGGAGATCGCCTACTTCGTGAAGATCTACCGCTAGTTAGGCCCTTCGTGGGCGATGGCCATGATGGGATAGACAAGGTTGCTTCTTCGTGGACCCTTCGTGGGTGGAGCCCTCCGTGGACTCGTGCAACCGTTACCCTTCGTGGGTTGAAGTCTCCATCAACGTGGATGTACGATAGCACCACCTATCGGAACCATGACAAAAACATCCGTGTCTCCAATTGCGTTTGAATTCTCCAAACCCTTCTCTTTACATTCTTGCAATTTGCATGCTTTACTTCCCGCTGCTCATATACTCTTTGCATGTTTGCTTGATATGTATTGTGTTTGTTAAACTTGTGCCAAAACTCCACTTCAACTTAAAGAAATTAAAAACTGCAACTTTTGGTACTTAGTGTCTAATCACCCCCCCTCTAGACACCTCTTCTCGATCCTTTCATCATGTGCTAAACATATGAAATAAAAGCCTGGGCTAGACGGGCCACAGCTCTAGCACAACCCAGTTCCCTTCTCCGTCCCGAGAAAACAAAATTACTGCGCGCGCTGCTGGGTCCCTACTGTCATCCTCACCATGCACAGTCATATCCTTATTGCTCTCAGTTGTTGACCATGTTGACAAAGCTGGAGGGTGGCGCTGCAGCGGGCGAACCAAGGCGGAGGACGATGGTGACGCCTCAGACGGGAACGAATAGGAGCTGGGGAAGATGCACAGAGTTTTAGGGTGCGATGTGGCCATGATGTGTGCGCGGCAGCACAACCAGTCATGGGAGGGAGGAGCGGGCGTCCCGCCGGTGCTGGTTTGGCTTTGGCAGTTGGAGGAAGAAGAGACTGAAGAAACATGACAGACATTGAATGTCAATCCAATGATCAAGGTTGGCACAATCGTTTGTTGACTAAGCCGACACCAAGTAGCATACTTTTTTATATATAGGAAGAAAAGAAAAACTGGGCCCGTTCGCCTGGTAACATTCCCGAAACTGCAACCGTTTGATCTTGCATCGGAACTAAAACTGCGAGGAAACTGCGTTCGTCTGCCGTCCTCCTCCCAGGGAATGTTCGCCACATAAGTGACTAGCACCCTTGGTATTCAACCGAGAGGCCTTGGGTTAGAGTTCCAGGAACTCTCAATTTTGTCCTCCTTCCTTCCTCGCAAAAAGGAAAGAAAATCAAAGACTTGAGAAGGCGTACAGAACAAGCTAGTGTACCAGGAAAGAGACGTTGCTGAGTTGTAGAAAAATGAAAGACCTGTAGCTGGTTCGAATCCAAACCTAGACTATGACTATATATGGTGCTATGCTACTCTCCAAGTAATGAAACTGACATATCCAACGTTCGCTTCTCCTCTTCTCTACTTACTCTGCCTAGCATCAGAAGCTCTGGCCGCAACCACCATGTCCGCTGGCTACTTGTCCACCTACTCTTCAGCAGGCAACAACCAGATATGCGCCAAGTCACCACCTGTAACATCGCCTATGGGTCTCATCACACCCCCGCCGGCACACGCTCTGCAACCGGTTGCTCATCGCAACCTGCTGCCGTTGGTGTGGTGCCACTGCTGCCAATCACATAGAGTCATTCGTCGCGTCTCAACCACAATCCTCAACCTTGGCTGATTCTTCTACAAATGCCTGAATCATGGGGTAATAATATGTTTAAGTGTTGTTCTGTTTGTTTCAGTTGCTGATTTTTTAGTAGTTTGGTTGATGATCTTCCAATTTGATTCGTGCAGAAAAGGGAAGATTCGTGTGATTTGTATTTTTGGGAAGTTGCTGATGGGGGAAATGCAACTACGCTGATTATTTGGTTAGCCGAGGAATCCCAATACCAGCAGGTTGGGGTGTTGGACAAGTAACTGAAGGAACGACAAAAGAGGAAGATGTAGAGCAGAAGGTTAAAGATGCAGTTACTCAGATCATGTCCAGGCAACAACTGCTGAATGGCGTTGACAGCAATGAGGACATGAAAGAGCTTGTGAAGATAAAGGAAAAAAATCGATGTGCTCTGTAGGATGATTGTCTCTTTATTTGCAGTGTATGTAGCACTTGTGATGTATTCAGTGGCTATGACACGAGCACTTTGCTTAAACTAGTAATGATTGAAACCTGTGTAGCAGGCTCGGTGTAGTGTTGTGAACATCTAATGATTTCTATTAACGGAAATCAGGGGTATCCCCTTTTTCTCATAAATAAATAAATAACAGAGGCTCTTTTGGTAATAAATAAATAAATTAGCAGAGGCCGTGTCGGGTCACCTTTGTTCCCATTCGAAGACATCGAGCAAATTGCAGTCCAACAACAAACTATGTCATCAAATTCAAGTTTCACAACCAAATATGACTACAACTAAACAACAATGTCATCATGTTTTAGTCATCATACAATCACCAAACACAAATGAACATACATAACAAGTGATGTTCTCACAGCAAAATACTAAACAACACGTTCATCAGGTTTCAGTTGTCATAGCAAGCACAATTTCACATAGTAGATAAAAAATGTCTTCTAACAGGCAAATACGACAAAAGCAATCTAATCATCATCCGCAGCAGCAGCGTCAACATCTTCGCCATGTGTATCAGTTTGAATCGTAATTCCCCAGAGTGTCATCTTCTTCTTCATCCTCAATGTCCTCAAACGTTGGCTTCTTCTTGATCAACTCTTGTATGTCCACAGCACGACAGGCAATCTTTTCGCCAACATCATTGACGTGATGGTTCTCAAAGATATTAGGAACATCTGTGGATTCTTGTACATCAGGAGCGGTGTAAGCATCATCTTGTTGTGTAACTTCATTAAACGAATTCCTCTTCTCAAACCTTTGCAATACTCTCCAGTCATCGCTATGTGCAAATGTGTCTTCCAAGAAAAATATCGGTGTTGCTTGATTTGCCAAAATAAATGGCTCGTTGGTCTGGTACGCCGCCTAGACATAGATGGATTTGAAATAATCTTCAGCTCTAGGTTTTGCGATAGCACAACAGAACCACACACCAATGATCCTTAAAACTGGAGATATATTGCAACTGAACAATGTCTGTTATGTTAGCATACATTTGAGTTGTCTCTCTGCTGTACGTATCCATGCACATGATGGCACTGTTTTGTGTCTTCCTGCCTTCATCGCGTGCAAGGGTGTTGTAACGCACATCTCCAACAATGCAAGATTCATAATGTCCTACCGAGTATCAGGACCCATTGCTAGTGCGTAAAGGGCATCATCAACTGCCTGCCCATCCTCCCACATCTTCTTAACCTATGTTTAGAACATAGACAAGCTGATCATCTTATGTACTCAATATATTAAAAAACTGACAGTGTAGTTCAATATCTTACATGGCTCTTGAACCATTTCACAAATCCTGCCATAACCAGTTTCTCAATGTTTCTTGGATTTTGCGGCAGTAACTCATTTTTGTAGATGCTGCACAACATAGTGATCGCGTCAAACATCTAAATATATAAGAATGTGCTGCAAGTTTAGTCGATTATGATGTATAAGCTCAAGTACTTAGCACTTACTTGATATAAGGTAGTATCTCATGACAGTTATTCAACACATAGCAAACCATTTTGTCCAAATCATACATGTTTTTAGTTTTACTAGATATCATATTGTTACTTAATTTTTCAGTTTGCATACATTAAAATTGCCTTCGAAATGTATGGCCAGTATCATCTAACGTGCAGGAAAAATCCCGCCCTTTCCTGTTTAATCGGGATTTGTATCAATGGATCGTGCGAAACAGCAAAACTATAGTACTATACAGTACAAATGACAGTTCACGGGGCCGCCGTGTCTTGTACTCCTCCGTCGTAAGAGTGGAGCGCTCTCTTTCATAAATGTTCTAGTCCCATTCACCGACATGTGGGACATCATGCTACCGGGTCCATGTGCCATACCGAAATACAGTGCAGAGTAGCAGGGGTGAAGCACTCCAGTCATGGCGCCGGCGTAGTAATGAGCAATGAGGCGTCAAATCACAAAGCTGCACCTTTCCCATAGTAAAGTTGGATGGACGAAGTAATAATGCTAAAAAAAGAAGTTGGAGGGACGAAGCAACCATCACTTCACTCGTTGCTGAATCCGCTTCACCCTCATCTTCTTCAAGTTTTTTTTCGATAACATCTTCTTCAAGTTAACCACGTGTTGCTTCTGCCGTTGTTCTGCCTCATGTGGGACGTGGATCGGCTTGGTAAAGTACTGACACGTGGGACCACATGTTAGCAAACCGCCAGGCCAACGTCCTCTAAAAATAAGAAACCTCCCCCGCCATCCGCACGACAAAATCACCTCCTTTTTACTAATCTTGATTCTAAAATTTTTTAGATCAATATAATTGATATTTGTATAGATAGCACACAGGAGCAAAACCAATTGGTACGGTTAAGGGCATCCACAATGTGTAGGCAAATGTGAAAATAGCTTTTTGCATTGATGGGAACCTTTGTGGACGGTGCTGCCGAAGCCAAAAAGATGGAACCGAAGCTCCCTGATTGATTGATTGAAGGAATAGAAAAATGCAACGTCTCTCCTCTTGCTCCTGTGGTTGGATGCATGTACAGTATAGAGCAAAGAGTCTACTCCCCTGTCCCTTCTATCACAAATCACAAAGCATTGAGGCATCAAATCACAAAGCACGGACAAAGCAACCATCATTTCACTCCTTGTTGACTCTGCTTTTACATCATCTTCTTCGAGAAACCACCTCACCGCACTAAGCTGGACGGACGATGCTATTGTGTACTAGTAGTACTAGTACATTGATAACCCACAAGTATAGGGGATCACAACAGTTTTTGAGGGTAGAGTATTCAACCCAAATTTATTGATTCGACACAAGGGGAGCCAAAGAATATTCTCAAGTATTAGCAGCTGAGTTGTCAATTCAACCACACCTGGAAAACTTAATATGTGCAGAAAAGTATTTAGTAGCAAAGTAATAGGATAGTAGTGGTAACAGTGGCAAAAGTAACGGTAGCAGTTTTGTAGTGATTGTAATAGAGGCAATTGAAAAGTAACTAAGCAGAGATCAATATGTGAAAAGCTAGTAGGCACTGGATCAGTGATGGATAATTATGTCGGATGCGATTCCTCATGCAACAGTTACAACATAGGGTGACACAGAACTAGCTCCAATTCATCAATGTAATGTAGGCATGTATTCCGAATATAGTCATACGTGCTTATGGGAAAGAACTTGCATCGCATCTTTTGTCCTACCCTCCCGTGGTAGCGGGGTCCTATTGGAAACTAAGGGATATTAAGGCCTCCTTTTAATAGAGTACCGGACCAAAGCATTAACACTTAGTGAATACATTAACTCCTCAAACTATGGTCATCACCGGTAAGTATCCCGATTATTCTCACTTCAGGGTTAATGGATCATAACACATAATAGCTAACTATAGACTTGCAAGATAGGATCAAGAACTCACATATATTCATGAAAACATAATAGGTTCAGATCTAAAATCATGGCACTCGGGCCCTAGTGATAAGCATTAAGCATAGCAAAGTCATAGCAACATCAATCTTAGAACATAATGGATACTAGGGATGAAACCCTAACAAAAATAACTCGATTACATGATAAATCTCATCCAACCCATCATCGTCAAGCAAGCGTATGATGGAATTACTCACGCACGGCGGTGAGCATCATGAAATTGGTGATGGAGGAACGTTGATGATGACGATGCCGACGGATTCCCCTCTCCAGAGCCCCGACCGGAATCCAGATCTGCCCTCCCAAGAGAGATTAGGGCTTGGCGGCGGCTCCATATCGTAAAACATGATGAATCCTTCTTTCTATTATTTTTCTCCCTAAACGTGAATATATAGAGTTGGAGTTGACGTCGGTGGAGCGCCAGGGGGCCCACGAGGCAGTGGGTTCGCCCCCACCCTCGTGGACAGGGTGTGGGCCCCCTGGCCTTGATTCTTTCACCAGTATTTTTTATATATTCCAAAAATATTCTCCGTTGATTTTCAGTTCATTCCGAGAACTTTTATTTCTGCACAAAAATAACACCATGGCAATTCTGCTGAAAACAACGTCAGTCCGGGTTAGCTCCATTCAAATCATGCAAGTTAGAGTCCAAAACAAAGGCAAAAGTGTTTGGAAAAATAGATACGTTGGAGATGTATCAACTCCCCCAAGCTTAAACCTTTGCTTGTCCTCAAGCAATTCAGTTGACAAACTGAAAGTGATAAAGAAAAACTTTTACAAACTCTGTTTGCTCTTGTTGTTGTAAATATCTAAAGCCAGCATTCAAGTTTTCAGCAAAGATTATGAACTAACCATATTCACAATAACATTTAGGTCTCATGTTTACTCATATCAATGACATAATCAACTAGCGAGCAATAATAATAAATCTTGGATGACAACTCTTTCTCAAAACAATCGTAATATGATATAACAATATGGTATCTCGCTAGCCCTTTCTGAGACCGCAAAACATAAATGCAGAGCACCTTTGAAGATCAAGGGTTGGCTGGAAATTGTAATTCATGGTAAAAGAGATCCAGTCATACTCAATATAAACTAATAGTAATGCATGCAAATGACAGCGGTGCTCTCCAACTAGTGCTTTTTAATAAGAGGATGATGACTCAACATAAAAGTAAATAGATAGGCCCTTCGCAGAGGGAAGTAGGGATTTGTAGAGGTGCCAGAGCTCGATTTTGAAATAGAGATGAATAATATTTTGAGCGGTATACTTTCATTGTCAACATAACAACCGAGAGATCTCAATATCACCCAAGCTACACACATTATAGGCGGTTCCCAAGGAGAATGGTAAAGTTTACACTCCCCCACCACCAACAAGCATCAATCCATGGCTTGCCTGAAAGAACGGGTGCCTCCAACTAACAACAATCATGGGGGAGTTCTGTTTGCAATTATTTTGATTTGATTTGAGCATGGGACTGGGCATCCCGGTGACCAGCCATTTTCTCATGAGTGAGGAGCGGAGTCCACTCCTCTTGAGAATAACCCACCTAGCATGGAAGATATAGACAGTCCTAGTTGATACATGAGCTATTCGAGCATACAAAATAGAATTTCATTTGAAGGATTAGAGTTTGGCACATACAAATTTACTTGCAACGGCAGGTAGATACCGTATATAGGAAGGTATGGTGGACTCATATGGAATAACTTTTGGGGTTTATGGAGTTGGATGCACAAGTAGTATTCCTTCTTAGTACAAGTGAAGGCTAGAAAGAGACTTGGAAGCGACCATCTAGAGAGCGACAATAGTCAAGAACATCCATTAAAATTAATCAACACTGAATGCAAGCATGAGTAGGATATAATTCACCATGAACATAAATATCATGGAGGCTATGTTCATTTTGTTTCAACTACATGCGTGAACATGTGCCAAGTCAAGCCACTCGAATCGTTCAAAGGAGGATACCACCCTATCATACCACATCACAACCATTTTAATAGCATGTTGGCATGCAAGGTAAACCATTATAAACTCCTAGCAAATTAAGCATGGAATGAGCAACTATAATGTCTAATTGTCATTGCAAACATGTTTCATTCATAATAAGCTGAATCAAGAACGATGAACTAATCATTTTTACAAAAACAAGAGAGGTCGAGTTCATACCAGCTTCTCTCATCTCAATCAGTCCATCATATATCGTCATTATAGCCTTTCACTTGCACAACCGAATAGTGTGGATAATAATAATAGTGCACGTGCATTGGACTAAGCTGGAATCTGCAAGCATTCAATTCAAGGGAGAAGACAAGGTAATATGGGCTCTTTGTTAGATCAACAATAATGCATATGAGAGCCAGTTGACATTTTCATAAAGGTCTTCTCCTCTCGACCTCCCAAAGAAAAGAAAAGAAACAAAACTATTTACATGGGAAAGCTCCCAACAAGCAAAAGAAGAACGAGAAATCTTTTTGGGTTTTCTTTTATTTATTGCTACTACAGGCATGGAAAGTAAACTAGCTAAAAGCTACAACTAATTTTTTTGGTTTTCTTAAGGTTTTTCAAACACACAAGAAGAAAGATTAAAAAGAAATTAAATTAGCATGGATGATACAATGAAAAAGTATGAGCACCGAGAACTGGCATGAGTGTGTGAACATGAATGTAATGTCGGTGAGAAATACTTACTCCCCCATGCTTAGGATTTTGGCCTAAGTTGGTCTATGCCCACGGATCAAAGCTGCCCTCTCTGGTGTACTGAGGAGGAACCTCAGGGTGCCACTGGTTGGCGATCTCCACCGGATCCCACTGATAAACAGACTGACGATGAAGATCAAGTAGTGGTTCCGGCTCAGGTTCTGGAGCTGATGTCAGGCTCTGGTATGCATGAACGGCCTCCGGCAAAACAAAGTACGTGCCTGAAAATATGTTGAACAAAGAGGGAGCAAGCAAGGTAATAGTCTCAAAGTAATTTTTATCAAATATCAGTCTATAGTTAAGCATCTTCTTATTCTTAACAATAAAATCATGTGCTACCATACTCTTATAATCTAGAAAAATAGGAGGCAACAACTTTTCCTCTTTCTCATAATGCCTAATAGGTATGTTAAAGTGTGTAGCAAGGCGCGAAGCAAAGGTGCCTCCAAAGATGGGACCCTTCATACGGTTCAGATTTAACCGCTTAGCAACAATAGCGCCTAAACTAAAAGTGGTATCACGAAACAAAGTTTGGCACAAAATAACAATATCAGGGGCATTAAGGTTTCCACAGTTCCCGCGACCAATTAAGCATCTACTAGCAAATAGTGCAAAGTAACATAGAACATGAAAATGTATGCTAGTAATTCTTGCATCAGAAACCTTCCTCATATCCCCTATAGCGATCATATCTATAAACCCTTCCACATCATTACGATGTGGTTCCTCTATGCTGCCCTCAAAGGGCAACTTGCAAACCCCACAAAAGTCATAAGGTGACATCTCCTTATACTCATCATACAAATAAAAATCCACAAAAAGTGGTGACCTCCTAGCATGGAAATGAAATTTTTGCACAAAAGTATTAGTGAGTAGGAGATATTGTACGACCTAGTCGTGGAGGAAGTTGGTGAGGCTTGCATTCTTAGCCAAATAATAAAAATCTTCATAAATCCCGGCTTCTCTCAAGAACCCATCACAAGGCCATTCACACGGCCGCACCTCCGCAGTACGAGGGAGATTATATTTGGGCTTCTTATTCTCTTCACTTTGCTTATCCTTCGAGCTTCGGCTCGAAGAGCCCCTCAAAAATCTCTTCATATTTTTCTGAAAATTTCTGAAAGTTTTAGTGACTCAAAATAAAAGTGAACCAAACTCAACAAAATTGATAGCAACTACTCCTACAAGTGCCTAGAGGCTATATCATGCATTAAAACTACTTTTGACTTCATAAATTTGACATGCAAGCTGAAAAACAGGGTCACCTAAGTAGCAAAATTTTGCAATAAATAAATCACTAGAACAAAAACTAATTGGACCATTGGAGGAGTCACATACCGAAGAACAATCTCCCAAAGTAGTTTTGTGAATGGATCTTTGAGCAAGGAGATCGAAAATGGCAGCAAGATGAGCTGGAACTCGGGTTTGAGCTGGTGGATGATTTTTTCTGTAGGAAGACAAAGTGTGTGGGTGCAAGAATAAGTGGAGGGGACCACGTGGAGTCCACGAGGCAGGGGGCACACCCAGGGGGGTAGGGCGTGCCCTCTACCCTCGTGGGCACATGGTTGGTTCCCCTAGTGTGTTCTCAATGCCAATAATTCTTAAATATTCTAGAAAAAACATATTTCATTTTCATAACATTTGGAGAACTTTTATTTTCAGGTTATTCTTTATTGCAAGGATAATTCAGAAAACAGACAGAAAATACTATTTTTACTTTATTTAATCTAAATAACAGAATGTAAAAGGAGGGTACAAAGAGTTGTTCTTTCTAACTTCATCCATCTCATGCTCATCAAAAGGAATCCACTAACAAGGTTGATCAATTCTTGTTAACAAACTCATTCCGAATCGCATGAAACCGGAGAAATTTCGATTAACACTAGGTTACCTCAACTATGATATGCACATCCCCAACAATAAGAATATCATATTTCTTCGTGGCAGTAGGAAGAGGAAATTCAAAACCTCCAATAATAATCGTTGAAATTTTTCCAATAGAATTGATACTATGGACTTGAGGTTGTTTCCTCAGAAAATGTACCGTATGCTCATTACCATTAACATGAAAAGTGACATTGCCTTTGTTGCAATCAATAATAGCCCCTGCAGTATTCAAAAAGGGTCTACCAAGGATAATCGACATACTATCGTCCTCAGGAATATCAAGAATAACAAAGTCCGTTAAAATAGTAACGTTTGCAACCACAACAGGCACATCCTCACAAATACCGACTGGTATAGCAGTTGATTTATCAGCCATTTGCAAAGATATTTCAGTGGGTGTCAACTTATTCAAATCAAGTCTACGATATAAAGAGAGAGGCATAACACTAACACTGGCTCCAAGATCACAAAAAGCAGTTTTAACATAGTTTCTTTTAATGGAGCATGGTATAGTTGGTACTCCTGGATCTCCAAGTTTCTTTGGTATTCCACCCTTAAAAGTATAATTAGCAAGCATGGTGGAAATTTCAGCTTCCGGTATCTTTCTTTTATTAGTAACAATATCTTTCATGTACTTATCATAAGGGTTCATTTTAAGCATATCAGTCAAACGCATACGCAAAAAGATAGGTTTAATCATTTCAGCAAAGCGCTCAAAATCCTGATCATCTTTTTTCTTGGATTGTTTAGGAGGAATAGGCATGGGTTTATGAACCCATGGTTCTCTTTCTTTACTGTGCTTCCTAGCAACGAAGTCTCTCTTATCATAACGTTGATTCTTTGATTGTGGGTTATCAAGATCAACAGCAGGTTCAATCTCTACATCATTATCACTGCTAGGTTGAGCATCAACATGAACATCATCATTAACATTATCACTAGGTTCGTGTTCATTACCATATTGTGTTTCAGCATTAGAAATAGAAACATCATTGGGATTCTCAGGTGTGTCAACATCAGGTTCACTAGAAGCATACAAAGTCCTATCCTTTTTCTTTTTCTTCTTCTTAGAAGAACTAGGTGCATCAACATTAGTTCTTTGAGAATCTAGCTCAATTCTCTTAGGGTGGCCCTTAGGATACAAAGGTTCCTAATTCATTTTACCCCCACTAGTCATAACTCTAACATAATTATCATTTTTCTTATTATTTAATTCATTGAGAAAATCATTCTGAGCTTTAAGTACTTGTTTTACTTGAGTGGTAACCATAGAAGCATGTTTAGTAATACGTTTAAGTTCACCTTTAACTCTAGACATATAATCACTCAAGTGTTCAAGCATATCAGCATTGCGTTTCAATTGTCTACCAACATAAGCATTGAAGTTTTCTTGTTTAACAATAAAATTATCAAACTCATCTAAGCATTGGCTAGCAGACTTATTGCAAGGAATATCACCTTCATCAAATATATAGAGAGAATTTACCTTTACTACTGGTGTCGGGTTATCAAGACCATGAATTTCTTCAATAGGTGGTAAATTCTTAACATCTTCAGCTTTAATACTTTTTTCTTTCATAGATTTCTTTGCCTCTTGCATATCTTCAGGACTGAGAAATAGAATACCCCCTTTCTTCGGAGTTGGCTTAGCAGTTGGTTCAGGAAGTGTCCAATCATTTTCATTACTCAACATATTATTCAATAGAAATTCAGCTTGATCAACTGTTCTTTCCTCGAAAACACAACCAGCACAACTATCCAGGTGGTCTCTGCAAGCATCGGTTAGTCCATTATAAAAGATATCAAGTATTTCATTTTTCTTGAGAGGATGATCAGGCAAAGCATTAAGTAATCGGAGAAGCCTCCCCCAAGCTTGTGGGAGACTCTCTTCTTCAATTTGCACAAAATTATATATTTCCCTTAAGGCAGCTTGTTTCTTATGAGCGGGGAAATATTTAGCAAATAAGTAATAAATCATATCACGGGGACTACGCAGACAACCAGGATCAAGAGAATTAAACCATCTTTTAGAATCACCTTTTAATGAGAACGGGAACAACTTAAGGATAAAGTAATAGCGAGTTTTCTCATCATTAGTGAACAAGGTGGCTATATCATTTAATTTAGTAAGATATGCCATAGCAGTTTCAGATTCATAGCCATAAAAAGAATCAGATTCAACCAAAGTAATTAACTCAGGATCGATAGAGAAATCATAATACTTATTGGAAATACAGATAGATGAAGTAGCAAAAGCAGGGTCATATTTCATTCTAGCATTCAAAGATTTTTCTTTCAGCTTAGCTAATAATTTCTTGAGATCATATCTATCATTGCAAGCTAAAAAGTCTCTAGCAGTTTCTTCATCCATAACATAACCCTCAGGCACAACAGGCAATTAATATCTAGGGGGAGAATCTTCATCATCACTTTCATCAATATTATCAGTTTCAATAATTTCATTCTCTCTAACCCTAGCAAGTTGTTCATCAAGAAATTCACATAGTGGCATAGTATTATCAAGCATAGAAGTAGTTTCATCATAAGCATCATGCAAAGCAGAAGTGGCATCATCAATAACATGCGACATATCAGAATGAATAGCAGGAGTAGGTGTCGCAAGTTTACTCATAGCAGGAGGTGAATCAAGTGCAGAGCTAGATGGCAGTTCCATTTAGCGCTACACAGAAGAAAGCCCCAGAGACTGCTTAGGAGAAACTATTCCAGCATGGCTAGTGTTCCCAGCTCCTCCGCTCGTCCTGGCATAGAGAAAGGCGAGTGGGAGAGGTGTTCTGTGTCTCATAGCCGATTGACGAAGTTGCAAACGCAGGGATTCCTTCCCCATGCAGATCTAGTCCCTGTTCGACCGAGGCTAGCTTTCTACAATGAGAGGACTCAGGCAAAGGACTTCCCCAATCCGCCCGGGGGAGAGCGAGTGTGTTTTGTCCCCTACCTGCTTAGAGACGTTGGATTTCCAATCCATCCGTTCCTCCGAGGGCTTCTGGAATACTCCGGCCTCTAGCTGCATAACTTCACTCCAGCCTCTATTCTTCACATTGTGGGTTACGTCGCTTTATGCAAACTTCTCCTGGGCGCCAAGGCTCATTTTGAGTTGTGGAGGAAGCTGTTCTGTCTCGTTCCGCGCAATCACGAAGGGTCAATATTTGAAGTAGGCGGAGCCGAAGTATGGCGCATCGCTGATACTGGATATCCAACCCTCTGAATGGTTTTATATAGGGGACGTTGCGCTTCCTGACCCGATTTGAAAGGGTCTTCCTGAATTTGCGCGCGTCCCGCTGAAGAAACGCCACAGTTGGCGTCCCCGGAGTCTTGAAGAGGAAGACGGCGCGGAGGTTCGTCAGCTGATGAGCAGGATAAAAGAGCTCACTCAGTCCGGACTCACAGTAATTGAGGTTATGGAGATTTCCATAGCATGAGGGGTTCAGCCGCTCCAATATAGAGGGCTTCCAATGTGGAACTACAATGGGGAGGACGACGCCTCTCGCTGCGGCTGGAAAGGTCCGGATACCCCTGCCACTTTGGCTAAGATATTAGCAGAACTGTTCAAAGGGGAGGAAAAGGAATTTCTCCACGTCAAATTTAGAGACGGGTACTCCATGTATAACCCTCCCAGCTGGGTAAGGCCCGACCCCTCTGTTTTTACTTCTTGCATCTATGAATTGCCTTTGATAAACTTCTAGCTTGTTTGCTTATGACATCACTGGCGAAAGGTCACCGAGGGATTTTATAGTCCCGCCCCACAGCCAGAGGACCACAACCGGGAGCTCGATTCCTGGTTCGAAGAGGATACGGATATATTTATGCTGCTTGCGGAGGGGGTGTTTTACCAGGCGAGCTACGACGGCACAAAAGTGGCCATCATCGCCGACTACCCCGGTCTTCTTCCAGCTTCACACATAAGTGATCCAAACACACCTTATTCAAATGAGATCTCTCCTTCCCTCTTACCCACCGCACTGTCTTGTGCTCAAAAGGGGAAGGGTTCGGCGCGCCGTACTACTCCAAGGGTACCTCCGAAGAGAGCATCCCCCACTCCGGGCAAGCCTTCCAAGAGGAAAGCAAACGAAGATACGGCCGTGCCCTCACCGAAGAGGTATGAATTTGCCAACCTGCACCTGAGCAGTCACGTCCAACCGTGACCTTCCTGTTATCCATGTGTCTGGAGAAAGACGCGTCGGACCATATCCGGAGGTTCGAGCGGCCGTAGTTCCTGCAGCCAGCATTCAAATCTTGCCATGATGATGGGGGCTGATGCGGAGGTGAAGCCGGACTGTCCTCCGGCCGAGGACTCGGATGATGTATCCGTCACTAACTTGGAAGTGGAGAGTGCGATGAATCATCAGCGCCGCCGGGCCATTTTACAAACGTCGGCTTCTCAGAAGAGTCGTTTAACGCCTTCAACTCGGCCGATGCATACATCCGAGCTGCTCGAGATGGGATTAACAGGGCCACAAAGCAACATTCAAAAGATGTGTAGGTAAATTTATTTTGTCTGACTATGATAACCATATGCCAGTAGCCCCCGACACTTAAAGGAGTTGAAACAACTGATTTAAGGATCAATGTATGACCAGGTGCTTACGGAGAAGAACACCTAGCTAGCTCAAGAGCTGGAAAAGTGTCAGCGCCGGCTGCTTGCTACCAATGCCAAACTGGAGAAATACAAGGCATCTTCCAGTGATGTTTCCTTCTATCAAAAATTCGTAATGATACACCGATAATGCGAATCTGGGTGCTAATCTTTGTGTTCAGCCGTTAGACCAAGTACAAGAGTAGCTGGACACTGCTCGAAGCGAAGAACACGGAGCCAAAAAGCTACTAGCAGCGGGCGAGCGTGTATTGACGGAAGTTGTTCAAGAGAAAAAGAAACTCTAGGACTCGAACTCCAAACTGGGCGAAGAGCTGAAAGATGTGTGAACTTAGCCAGATGACTCTGTGAAGGAGAACAAGAAGCTGCGAGGCGGCATATTCAATATGTGGCCACTTTTGTTTTATAACAGTTTTGGAGGTAACGTTAGCTGATATAGCTATGATTGTAGGTGTTTTGACGAACCACCATGAAGAGGAGGTGTCCGGATCATCGAATGATCTTCTGCAAGGGCTGTCGCAGTTGCACGAGCAAGCTTGGCTGGCGATGCGGAGTGTAGCCAAGGCTTTATGGCCATCCGACCCCCCTCTAGGAAGCATGTAGAAGCTGGTAGAGCTGTTCAAGGGGGCTCGGCGGCGTATTTAGCTATGGAAGATATCGGCATGCCGAGAGGGTGCGCGAGAGGCCTAGGCCATGGTGAAGACGCGATATACCAAGCTGGATCCTAATCACATGGCTCGTGTCCGACTGCTAGGGTCGAATGGGGAAGAAATTCACGTTAGTTTAGTATATGACCATGTAGAGGTGGCAGCCAAATATTGCCAACGGGATTGTAGGTTAGAATGCCTGTTGGAAGGTGTAGAGGAGGAGGTTTTCGAGTCCAGGTGACTGTGTACTTTCCTCATCTAGCTAAGTTGTATATCATTTGTCATGGCAGACCTTTTCGCTTCAACCTCCGGTCCCGAAGGTGCAGAGTGTTTCCGAATACCGTCGCAGCCGAATAGGCCGGGGTATGCCTAGAAAACTAGGCGTAGGGATCATATTTCTTGAACAGACAAGTTATATCTGGCTAGCTATGTTATATTACATTGATACCATAAGAAACATCTTCCAGAGAAAATAGTTCCGCTAAGGGTTCCTTTCCCTGGGTGTACATGCATTTAATGTGCATGTCCGAATTGTGATGTGAGCACCACGGTTTGTTTAACTTCTGGGGGTGCACAATGGAGTGAGCTTAAAAAACATCTTTAATTCACCGACCGAATATTCCCTTAAGAACTCTAGCTTTCGGCTTCACCCATTCTGAGGTACACATCCGGATGACCCGGCAGTAACAATCGCAGAGGTGCTCCCTTTATGCCCTAGCCAAACTAATGGAAACGTAGGGCATAAGCACAGGAGCCAGGCAACCCAGCTTGGCCAGAACTTAAGTCATATCGATGCATATAATGGCAAAGAAAAGGTACATATGGAAAAACTCATTTGTGAGGAGCTTGATGCTCAAGGAATGACAAGAACTTCTATCCGAGAAGCCCCCAAGTACAAGTGGCGTACATATTTAAAGATGTATGTGCCGATGGTGTGCGGTCTAGCAGCACCAAAGCTTTAAAGTGAGAAATAAGAAAGTAATCGAAAAAGAGAGAAAAAATAATGGAAACTACAGGGGAGGAGGAGACGACCAAGGGGTTTAGCCCTAGGCGTAGAATCTCCGGAGTCTGGCCGCGTACCAGGGGTTCGGCTCGAGGTGATTGTCTGATGCATCACGAAGACGGCACGCTCCTCCGGTGAGAACTTCGTCAATTATGAAGGGACCCTCCCATTTAGGCTTGAGTTTGTCCTTTTTCTTCTCCGGGAGCCGTAGAACGAGTTCGCCGACGTTTTAAGTCTTGGCCCGTACTTCTCTGCTTTGATATCTTCGAGCCTGCTATTGGTAAACTACTGAACGGGCTTTTGCGCCATCATGTTCCTCCTCCACGACATCTAGGCTGTCCTGCTGATCGAGCTTGGCTTCTCTCTCTTCGTACATACGCATTCTAGGTGAGTCTTGAATAATATCCCAGGGCAATACGGCCTCTGCACCATACACCATGAAGAAAGGTGTGTACCCAGTAGTACGGTTGGGCGTGGTCCGCAGCCCCCAGAGTACAAAGTCGAGCTCCTCAACCTAGTGCTTGTCTGATTCTTTCAAAGACCGCACTAGTCTGGGCTTGATGCCGCTCATAATAAGACTGTTGGCGCGTTCGACTTGACCATTTGTTTGTGGGTGGTAGATGGAGGCGTAATCTAGTTCAATACCCAGATTAGTACACCAGGTTTTTACCTCGTAAGCTGTGAAATTGGAGCCGTTGTCAGTGATGATGCTGTGTGGGACACCATAACGGTGCACAACATCAGATATGAAGTCTATCACCGGGCCGGACTCAGCCGTTTTGACCGGTTTAGCCTCTATCCACATAGTGAATTTGTCCACCATAACAAGCATATATTTTTTCTTATGGCTTCCCCCTTTAAGGGGTCCAACCATGTCGAGTCCCCAGACCGCAAAAGGCCAAGTGATGGGGATTGTTTGTAGGGCAGTGGGGGGCATATGGCTTTTATTGGCAAAGAGTTTGCATCAGACGCAGCGTTGGACAAGGTCCTGTGCATCCGCTCGGGCCGTCTGCCAATAAAACCCTGTACGGAAGGCCTTGCTAACGAGGGCCTGAGCTGCGACATGGTGACCGCCGAGTCCGGCATGAATTTCAGCCAAGAGCTGCCACCCCTCTTCCTCGGATATACATCGTTGAAGGACTCCGGTGGCGCTTTTCTTGTAGAGCTCTCCATCATGAACCTTGTAGGCCTTTGAGCGCCAGACAATGCAGCGGGCCTCATTCTGGCCCTCAGGAAGCTCCTTCCTATTAAGGTAGTCCAGGAAGGGTTCGGTCCATGGGGCAATGACTGCCATGATGAGATGCGCCGACGGTGTTATGTCGGTGTTTCTGGGATCTGGGGTTATGTTTCGGTCTGGACTGGTATTGTCGTTTTCTCCCTGCCACACCACAGATGGATTAAAGAGCCTTTCCAGGAAGATATTAGGTGGGACGGGGTCACACTTAGCTCCAATACGAGCAAGAACATCCGCCGCTTGATTACTTTCTCGAGCCACATGATGGAACTCGAGCCCCTCAAAGCGGGCCGACATTTTTATGACTGCGTTACGATGCGCTGCCATCTTTGGATCTTTAGCGTCGAAATCTCCATTTATTTGAGATATTGCAAGGTTTGAGTCCCCGCGCACTTCTAGGCGTTGTATGCCCATGGAGGCAGCCATCCGAAGACCATGTAATAAGGCCTCGTATTCGGCTGCATTATTGGAGTCTGTGTATAGTATTTGGAGAACGTACTGGACGATGTCTCCGGTAGGGGACGTTAAAATGACACCACTCCTAACCCTGCCAACATTTTGGAGTCGTCAAAGTGCATGACCTAATTGGAGTACGTGTCGTAATCTTAAGGGAGTTCGGCCTCTCTCCATTCGGCAACGAAGTCGCACAGTACTTGGGATTTGATAGCTCGACGTGGTTTATATGTAATGTCAAATGGCAGGAGCTCAATGGCCCATTTGGCAATCCGGCCCATAGCATCGTGGTTGTTTATAATGTCGTTGAGTGGTACTTCAGAGGCCACCGTGATCGTACACTCCTGGAAGTAGTGACAGAGCTTTCGGGATGCCATGAAGACCGCGTATGCTATTTTTTGATAATGAGGGTACCGGGATTTGCATGGTGTAAGGACAGTAGATACGTAGTATACTGGCTTCTGAAGTGGGAATTTATGTCCATCCTGTTCTCGTTCAACGACGAGTACAGCGCTCACCACCTGATGTGTGGCCAATATGTATAATAACATTGGTTTGCCGGCATTTGGTGCGGCCAGGATTGGATTGCTCGCAAGAAGGGTTTTTATTTCTTCCAGTCCGACTGTTGCCGCGACCGTCCACTCGAAGTGGTCTGTTCGCTGTAGAAGGCAATAGAGTGGCAGTGCCTTTTCTCATAATCTGGAGATAAAGCGGCTTAGAGCTTCCACGCAACCTGCAAGATTTTGGTTGGGTTTGCTTCGATTGCCCTATTGGAGACGATGAAGCCCCGCAGTTTTCCAGCGGGGACGCCGAAGACACACTTTTCCGGGTTGAGCTTGATGTCATACGCCCTGAGGTTGTCGAATGTAACACGTAAGTCATCTATTAGTGTTTCCATGTGCCTGGTTTTGATGACGACGTCATCAATGTAAGCTTCTACTGTTTTGCCAATCTGTTTCTCCAGGCATGTTTGAATCATGCGTTGATATGTGGCGCCGGCTTTCTTGAGCCCGAAGGGCATGGTATTGAAGCAGAATGGCCCGTATGGGGTAATAAATGTTGTTGCAGCTTGATCGGATTCCTTCATTTTGATTTGATGGTATCCGGAGTATGCATTGAGGAAACACAGTGAGTCGTGTCCTGCGGTGGCGTCAATGATTTAATCAATGCGGGGAAGGGGATAGGGGTCCGTAGGGCAAGCCTTGTTGAGATCCTTGAAATCCACACATAGGCTCAAGGATTTATCTTTCTTTCTTACCATTACCATGTTTGCCAGCCAGTCCGGATCCTTAATTTCTCTGATGAATCCGGCCTCGATGAGCTTGGCCAGCTCCTCCCCCATGGCTTGTCGCTTAGGTTCGGAAAAGCGCCGAAGTGTTTGCTTGTCTGGTTTAAATCCCTTTAATATGTTGAGGCTATGTTCGGCCAACTTGCGTGGGATCCCTGGCATATCCGAAGGGTGCCAGGGAAATATGTCCCAGTTTTGGCGCAGGAATTCTCATAGTGCGGTGTCGACTGTTGGGTTCAGTTGAGCTCAGATGGATGCTGTCTTCTTGGGGTCCGCTGGGTGGACCTGGAATTTGATTATTTCTTCTGCCGGTTTGAATGAGGTGGATTTGGGGCGTTTGTCGAGGATCACATCGTCCCTGTCCACTATGTAGCGTAGTGCAGTTAATTCTTCGGCCGCGAGGGCTTCAGATAGCGCTGCCAGGGCCAGGGATGCAGTTTTGTTATCAACGCGGAGTGCTATGTCCAGATCACTGACGAGAGTGATTATACCATTTGGTCCAGGCATTTTGAGCTTCATATATCCGTAGTGAGGTATAGCTTGGAAGCGCGTAAAAGCATCCCACCCCAACAGGGCGTGATATCCGCTGCTGAAAGGGGCCACTTGGAAGGTTATTTCTTTGGACAGATGGTTCTCCGGCGATCTGAATACCACGTCAAGTGTGATTTTGCCCACGCACCACGCCTCCCAACTAGGAATAATTCCCCGGAAGGTTGTGTTACTTTGTTTGATGCGGCTCCTATCTATTTCCATTTTATGGAGTGTGTCCTCATAAATGAGATTTAGTCCGCTGCCGCCGTCCATGAGGACCTTGGTGAGTCGAAACCCATCCATGATGGGGCTGAGGACTAATGCGGCTGGTGCCCGTACTGTTCTGTACTTTGGTTCATCACCAACGTTGAATGTTATAGCCATGTCGTTCCATGGGTTTATTACAGCAATTTAGCAGACTTCGTTGAGCTCGTGAATTGCCCTTTTGCGCTTGTTATTTGAAGCAAATGTCTCGAAGACTGTCAATACTCTTGGGTCATCGTCTTCTAGGGGTGTTGTTCTGGGGCGTCCTTGATAAGGATGTCCTCGCCGCTCTTGGCTACCTGTCGAGTATCCAATATGCTATAAGGCTGTGGGTTGCCACGGTATTTGTTGTTGTATGTATTTTGCATGGGCCATCGAGCCACCCTTCCAGAACGGTGCCATGCCGTATATTGGCTTTGTGTTTTTTGACTGTTGGACTGGGCGTGCCCCGAGGGTATGCCCATTTCGCCTGTAGGGGAAGTTGGTTTGGGGTTGGTAGTTCCCAGCGAGCTGCCCGAGTTTCCCAGGCGCTTTCCATCGCGCAGTATTTTTGTACGATGGTTGCTAAGTCAGCAAATTTTAGTATGCGGCGTCGATTGATGGCGTTGAGGATTCCTTCGTCCGCATAGTTTTTGGAGAATGCTGATATTGCGTCCTCATCACGGCAATATTTTACCTTGTCCTTGACAAGGTGGAATCTGGCCCAAAAGTGGTGGACCTTCTCTTGAGATTTTTGTTTTATGCTCATGAGAGCCTCTATGTCTGGGTGGGTGGGTGGAATTAAATCCGAACCCCGACCTAACCAGTTGTACGGAGTCCGACGACCTTCCGGACTAGACAGTCTGGGTTCCAGAATATCTTCTGATTGTTTGGAACCACCGTCCGATGCTATGTTCGGAGGGCTGGTTGCGTCCTTTCGCGGGTGAGTATCCGGTTCTTCATCAACAGTGACCCGAACATAGTCCGTCTTCAATATAGGAGAAGACTCGCCGTCCTACTCCATGACTGCCGCGATCTGGTGGGTGACCGGTGGAGTTTCGGTTTCTCCTTGATCGGTTTTAGGCCCGATCTGATCGTAATCTGTGACGATTCCCAAAGTGGCGATGTGATCTAGGAGCTCGTTTAAGGACGAAAACTCAACCGGATCCATCTGCTTGGAGTGCTCGGAGTTGACGCGAAGAGGATTTTTGATGGCCCAAGAGGTCATCGTCGGCTCCGCGGCCGAACGGGCGATCATAGTAAAGTCGCCCAGCCGGAGGGTTTGGCCCGAGGACAAAACTACCCCTGCGATAATGTTGTCCTTATTGACAAGGCGAGCCATCGAGCCTTTCATCGATGGCACAGTGGAACTCTTAATGAAAGCACCAATGTCGGTGTCAAAACCGGCGGATCTCGTGTAGGGGGTCCTGAACTGTGCATCTAGGTTTGATGGTAACAGGAGACGGGGGACACGATGTTTACCCAGGTTCGGGCCCTCTCTATGGAGGTAATACCCTACTTCCTGCTTGATTGATCTTGATGAATACGAGTAATACAAGAGTTGATCTAGCCTATGTGAATATGGTAATGAGTATATGTGGTGTCCTTTCCGGACTATCCCCTTTGGTTTATATAGACACCGAGGGGATCTAGGGTTTACATGGAGTCGGTTACATAAGAAGGAATCTTCAGTCGCCAAGCTTGCCTTCCACGCCAAGTAGAGTCCAATCCGGACACGGTGCAGTCTTTCGGCCTTCATGTCTTCACGGCCCATCAGTCCGGCCCATGGATAACAGGCCAGACGCCCGAGGACCCCTTAGTCCAGGACTCCCTCACCCTCCACGGCTAGTAGTTGAAGCTGAGGCCGAGCCATTCATACTCAAGCTAGTTCAACCACGCCGTCCTGCGCCTCACCGCTGCCGCTCCAACTTCGCCATCGTCCACCGCACGGGAGGTATTCCTGCTACGCTGTCCTTCGCCACCTCGGATCTGCTTCCCCTCTGCCGACATACGACCACGGCAACACAATCAACAATTTGGCCATGGGTTCCTCCAAGTGGAGGCGACCACCCCAGCAACCGAAAATGGTACTCCTCTTCACTTATTCGTGCAAATCTTACGTGTCTGCTTGCACGTTATTCATCTCACAGAAGACACTAGTAGACCGCTTCTTCTTGATACTAGATGTTCCTAGTTACTCACGATGCACAAGGTTTCTCCTCATATACAATTTCACCTTAGCTAGAGGTCTGTCGCCCCTGGATTTCAATTCCTGGTCAGTTGATTCCCAATTAACGGAAGAATTCCCCGACGTAATAGGTGCTAGTCCACCTATTACGCCGGGGAAGCCGCGCCTCGGTGTTTATCTTAGGGGCGTGTGGGGCCTAGAGATGCTGGCGCCCGATCTGGAGGTCGGCCAGGGGCGCTGCCAAGCATGACGGTGGTGTGAGGTCGAGGGTAGGGCGGGGCGGCGGAGGCAGGGGTCTGGGCCGGTGGTCGCTGGCGGTTCGAGAAAGATCATCAACAGTGATTGGCGGGAGGTAGACGAAGGCCATCTGCCCATTCCTTATAGATCGGACGGTTCATAAAAAAATCGTCTGACCTATTCATTTTCAGTCGACTGTTATCTTGATAGGACCACATGTGGTGGTGTGCCGGAGGAGTACCTGCATTTGTTGTGCTCATTTTTTACAAAATCATACGGAGTAGAATCTAATTTTGTTTGCCATGCAATGTTGTAGACCTATCGTATATATCCTGTCATTTATTCTTCAGCCACCTGCTATCTACTACTTTTATAGTGCACTAGTTCTGCACACACTTCACCTATACTCTCACTATTGTGTTTTTATGCACAGGTATTTTAGACCCTGCCTTGACAGAAGCAGAAAAGAGAAGAGAGAAGTCGCTCCAGCGTGGTACGTGGCTAGGCCAGACACGTTTCAAGACTTTAAAGAGTATAGTGTCAGCAGATGGAGACGGGGAACGTAGCTCTGGAGTTGATGATCTTGCTTTAACTTCACGGTGTCATATGTGGTTGCATGTTGCATATGGTGTCTAGCTTGTATTCGAAAGGCCGAAGTCGGTCTTTATCAAGATAAGGAAAGATATTTTTACATGAACCACCATCCTGGAAGCACCAGAAGACAAATAGCTAGTCAGGGCACTGGCCGAGCCAGTGACAAGCCCAACACAAACGTGGATCACCTAGAAGCCAACTAAAAAGCCATGATGGTGGCGAAGCAGCCCACCTCCCACCAGGCTCTCAGGTCCTATATTATCATGCTCACCACTCCAACCGGATGTCTAGCTTGTATTGCTTCCAATTTGATTAAATTGCATCTGCTTAGCTTACACACTATACCTTTGATTATGACATGCCTTCCTGTTTTTGGTACATACTAGTACATCTGTCTATTAACCATGTTCTTACTTCAAACTAATGTTCCTGTGTATCCCTCATCAATTACTTATGATGAGGCAGTCAGGCCAGTGGATTACTGTGATAAAAGATCCTCATTTAAAGAATGCAGCGTCAGCCTCCCCACATAATTCTCAAGAAACAGGAAGGCTAGATGAAAATAGTGAATGTATCTCTATAGTTGATTACCGCATTTCCCCTACACTAGCATCGGAGGTGCTTGCTCTAACTTGGCAGGGTGATATGTGGTTGCATCTTGCATATGATGTCTAGATTGTAATTCTTCTAATCTGGTTAATTTGCATGTGCTATTCTGCTTAGTTTATACATTATACATGTTAATGTGACATGCCTTCCTGTTTTTAGTACATAGTACGTACATCTATCTATTAATCATAACCTCGCATAAAACTATTGCTTTTTGGTATCCCACATAAATCAATATGGCGAGACACCTTCAGTATATGCAGTGTGATATTAGTTGCATCTTTCATATGATTTATAGCATGCACTGCTTCTAATTTGTTGAAATGCCATTTATGATGGGACGCTTTTAACTTGGTAGAGTCATATTGGTTGAATCTTTCATGTGGTGTCTAGCTTGCATTTCTTCTTATTTCTTGATGGTTTCTGCTTAGTTTACACAAACTGTTGTGAATATGCCATGTTTTCCTGTTTTTCGTATTATTCCATCTTAGAATCATGTGTTTGCCTTACCTCAAAGTAGTGATTATCAATATCATGCATGAATGAGTTCTGAAGAGTGAATTTTATTGCTTTTTCTTGTCGGTTTTATATGGAAATTCAAAATCAATAAAGTGGAAGGAAGTTAGCAAGGCAGCGGATGAAGGTGCTCCTTCCAAATGGAGGGCCTCTACAAATTCTACTCCTCCATCCCCCCAAATTTCCATGACAACACATACATAGACACTCAACATAGCTGTGTTGGTGATGAGCATGTCTCCCCTAGTGCACCATCACAGGTGCTCCCTCTAACTTGGCACTATTATATGTGTAGCTTGTATTGCTTCTAATTTTGTTGAATTTCATCTGCTTACTTTACACATTATACTTGTGAATAAGACACGTGTTCCTGTTTCTAGAACATAGAATATCTTTCTATCACACCATGTTCTTACATCAAAGTACATTTGTTCTGAAGAACTAAATTGTTATTCGTTTTTCTTGTCGGCTTGACTTAACATGGCACAGAGAAAGAGGAAGCAACACAGAACAACAAGGAAAGGAAAGCAGAACAATCCTGCAGATTCTGCTGGTACTCATGGTGCAATAGAAGGTCAAAGTCCAGCGGAAAATTGTACCAACAGGGTATCCCGTGCTACACGAGTTGCAGAACAAGCCAAACAAAAACAAATAGCTTCCACCAAAAAAGTAGAGACAACCCTAGTTGTTGCAACACCTTCCACAGTACCACCAGCTACATGATTTGCTCGTTGGTCAACTCAGCTAGCAGCACGTTCCCAAGCTCCCTTGCCACAAGATGAGTTGGCAAGATCAGATGAACTTTGTGAGCTTCAACAGCAAGAAGGTAGTTGTGGGAGTCCAGTTACAATTGCATTCTCCTTTATATGTAGTCTCGCAGTTTGATGTACAATAACATTTCCTATTTTCGTTGTAGGACTAGCACCAAGGCGCAAGAGGAAACAAACATCAGGGATAATGCTCGATAGGTTAACTAAATCTAGAGGATCAAGAATGGAGATCCGTTTTGAGGCAGGTTTAAAAGGCCACGTGATGCTACAAAGTTAGCCAAGTTAGTATTAGAGGCAGCGGTTGCCTTTAGGTGTCATGTACGTATCCTCCCTACATGGATTCAGTACAGGAATGACAAAGATGAAACCTAGTTCAACACCTTCCTCGACCATTTATCTATAAGTATGGTTATGTATGGAAACTAGTAATATCGTCTTGCTCTATCCAATACTTTCTAGGTTGCTGATAATGAGACTCCCATAATTTTCAACAGATGAGGTTCAAGTTGGATAGCCAAGATGATGCAACCAGACAAGCTTGCACCCATGTTTTCAAGTCTGCTCTGTGATTGTATCGGTATAACTTGAGGAAAACTCACTATGAAGGCAAGGCTAACAGTGAACTTTCCCAAACATCTCAAGTGGAAAATATATCGGATGAAGACTGGAGAGGCCTCGTTAAACACTGGTCTAATCCGAAGTATCAGGTACATTATATATATGTGATTAGATCACATGTTGAAGTCCTATTTACGCATGTGCCACACAAATCTATCTTCTTGTAGGTGAACTGTTCAAAGAACAAGGCCAACCGTATGAAAGTGAAATTCGAATAGACGATAGGATCTCGTAGCTATATTGCACATTGCGAGGCTCTTGTAATTAGCTGCTATTTCACTCTTTTCGCTGTACCATATTATCAGATCTATATTGACTTGTTCCAAATGCAGAGGAAAGCCCGCAAGGACCAAAAAGTACCTGAACCAAATGTTGTGGTAATATTCAAGGACCGTCACACCAGCAAGATGAAGGGCATGACTAGACCATTTAAAGTCGCTGTTGTAAGTCCTTAATCCTCATGCCTTTTAACTACTACTTACTCTGACTTGTGCCTTGAACTACATGATTTGCAGCCGATGTCTATTACTCTTTTCAATTTTATACACAATTGTCTTAGCGTACCATTGAACCTTACAAGCTTTAAAAGAGAGGAGTGATGTTCCTTTGATCTTGACCTGTAATCTAGTTCCGTGCCGGACTTGCCCACACAACGTTACAATTGCATGTTTGTCTATTCTCAGTTGTTTTGTGATATGAATGATGTCATACTATTCTTACCGTATTATAAACTTTGTCTCTTTATCCTTAACTGTCAATACAATGTGAAGAAATAGACAATACATTAGCCATGGTACATGGTCATATGTTTGGCACCTGGTTTTATTATGTACTTTGCAGTAAAATACAACTAATATTTTACATGGGTTCACCAGAATAAGTTCTGTATATAGACCAAAGCTATTTTGTTTGGTTTTGCTGCTTCCTAAATATCTTCTGTTTTGGTACTACTAATGTAAAAACTCAACTTTTCAGAAAGCTATGAGAAAAATGGTGGAACCGCCACCTTCAGAAGGTGGCGAGGCAACTATAACCGCAATGTCAGCTCTTGCTGCAGTGGGTCAGTACATGTCCACTAACAGTGCCAAAAGAACGTTCCTGCGTAATACTGGTTTGATTGTTAAGGCAATCTCGTCCAAACTGCCTCATGATCAATATATGCAAGCTCAAAACAATGTTATATCTGCGCTCCAGACACAAGTCCGTTCCTTAACAGAGACCCTTTCTGAAACAAGGATAGACATTGTTCGATATCGTCAAGATATGCATGGTTTTGAAACCAGACTATCAGACATTTGCTATGTTGTTCAGGAGCCTAGGAGAAATGAAGGCGAAGGTTATGGTGCTCCATCGGACAATACAACATGAAAACGTAATAGTAAGGTCATATGAACCGAGCTTCTGAACTTCTGGTGGTGCATTTATCTGCCAGACTATTAACTTTTATGCCAACATTCCTTTTGTTTTATAGTTGTAAGTTCTTATGTTCGATATAAAATTTGTTCTTAACGTCCAGCCACTAGCTGAAGAAAATAGCAAGCCATTTTTGTAATGTGTAGGGTTTCCCTATATTTGCACTGGTGGCGATCTTTGATGCCCAGTGGATGTAATCTATGCAATCGCCTTAATAGCCTAGCGTTAGTTTCGGGCTTATTTATTTCCTAGTCTTCTTTTTCCCTGGTTTGCTAGCGGCCGTAACAACCATGGGACATATACGGACCATGGTAGCCCTGACCCTGCTATGGGCCGTAGGATCCATGGGCCTCCTACGGGCCGTCTTTAAATGGGCCTCCAACATGGTCGTAGAATTGGTGGGCCTCGGGTCGTCAGATAAATGGGTCTACATGGCCCGTAAACAGGCGTAATTGGTATCGGTCCAGAACGGTAATGGGCCGTTAACAGGCCGGAGGACAGCAAAGGGTTAATTCTATCACAGGCATAATGGGTCGTTAATGGGACAAAATATAGGACGGGCTGGAAATAGCGCAACGGGTTAACAGGCTAGAAATGGGCTGACTCTTGCCACGGGCCGAATTTGGCCCATTAGGGGAACAGGCCAGTAACGGACCGGAAAGGAGCCCAAGAATGTATGGGCCGTCAGTAGGCCGAAAGCTAACACGGGATGGAAATGGCCCATGTAAAACATGGGCCGTTAATGGGTACAAAGAAATTTACTGTTCATTACGGGCTAGAGTCATCGTGGGCCTCTAAACGGCCTAAAGATACGAAGGCCTCATATGGGCCGAAAGATATCGTGAGCCATACATGGGATGAAAGTGAAATGGGCTGGTGTTATATTCGACGGCCCACATGACGTTGTTGGGCCGATTTCGTGCAGGCCCTGGCGGGCCGTGAGTTACCGAGCCGTAAATGGGCCATTTGCGAAGAGACCCTTAACAGGCTTTTCATGGGCCAGCCTGCAATCTTTTGACCAAGTCAAATGGGCCGGCCTTTGTAAGCTAAATGGGCCAATGGTGGGCCGTCGCACGTGTCGACATACCATAGGCGCTTATCTGACCCACTGACCAGCTGTCATGTGTTCCCTCCGACCAATCAGAATTTTACACGTGGAAATTCCCATTGGTCCGGGCTGTTAACGGGTTATCGGATCCAAAACCGGACCCGATAGCTTAACAGCGTCCCGTTACGGTGGATGCCACGTGTCGGTCACCCTTAATGAAAGCACTTCTATGACGCATGATTTACCGTCATGGAAGTGGACACTTCCATGATGATAACTTTGGTAATGTCATGGAACACTTCTATGACAACATAGGTATGACTATCTTGATTCTGTCATAAATTTGTCATGGATGTACATGCATGACAGAAAACGTGACCCACTGTGACAAACACGTATCATTACGAAAGTGTATTTTTTTGTAGTGCTTGCCTTTGTACATGACATAGCACTGCTTCTTCGCCATCAAGAATCTAGGTACCTGTTAGAGATGCATATTCATGAAGAGAATGTACAATCATATATGAAACAAAATATACTTGAGCAACACGAAAAAGAAAGGGTTAGCAACTAGATGGAACATATAGTAAACATACAAATAATGAACGCAGTTTCATCGTACGCAAACTAATTAACTAGAGGTACGCAGGTCATCATACCCAAACTAACGAAGTAGCTTTAAACAAGTTCGGCAGGGACCGTGGACATCACAAAGTTTCATCGCTACAGCAACTATACAAGTTCAACCGACACATATCATCATCATCGGCATTCTAAATCACAAGAAGTTTCGTCCTTCCATATCATCGAGGATGGACCTTAGCTTCTTGAATGTCCTGAGGTCCTGACGTTGCATGCCTATGTGAGTTTGGACGTCAGATCACGATATAGGGCCATGGTGAAACATCCCCTTATCATCGACGACTTCTTTCATGATGATCGTCGCAATGTCCCTCTGGATGCGAAAGAAGTCATCTCTAAGTTTATAATCCGCTTCTCCTTGAGATTCTACCCACTTGCGGATGTGATGAAAGTTTCTGCTTGTCATGCGAAGCTTTTGGTGATCCGTTCGGAACTCCATCATGAGATGGAGGAGGTAGAATCCATCGTTCTTGCTTGGTTTTGGGACATGGATGCAGCAGAAGTTTGTTTTATGCGAGAAACCCATCTTCTTGTTCCTTTGTTTCCTGATCTACAGCTGGCCACCCCTCAAGGTGAAGCCTTGGAGAGCATCATCTAGAATATTCATTATGTGGGTGTAGTCCTTCTTCTCGTAATTTCTGGTAGGGTCGAAATACACGGTGTGGGAGACTCGCGGGTAAATAACGATAAGGACAGTGCGCCCGTTGCTGCGGGAAAAAACACCTCAAATTATTCTCCATATGAGCGAGAAGGAATGATTGAAATTTATGAAAGGGTTGTCTGGCACTGACTTACTTCGGATGATAAGGCAGCAGGACAATTTCCTGGTCCTTATTCTGTACCATCAAGTTTTCTAGGTACTCCCTAGTAGTTTTACGCTCAAAGTCGCCGACACTCAAGAAGGACTCGTGCATGTAGTATGGATCCGCCACACAGATTTGTGAGACTTCTTCTCTCTTCATGATGGAGCTCATATGTAGCGCAAAAAGAAGGACGATTGTAAAATCGAGCCGCCTTGTCATAAACATCTGGAAGATATGGTCAAACCACAGGTAGAACACCTTCGCGGGCCATGTGTCGACATAGCACTTCCCCTCAGGCACACGAGCCACGTATGTCGGATATCCTGGATCCTTCGAGGCTAGTATGCTTTTCTTAGTCGACAACACATGGTCGTGCAGTTTCCTGAGATACCCTAATAGTGCCTCCAGCGGTTTCGGCGGTAGCATCAGCTCGCCATGACATGGAACATGGACGCTCCTTTGACGAGTAAACGCTCTTCAAAATCCACCGTCTGGCTGCTATGTGCTCTAGCTTGTTTGTAGGTAGCTAAGTATATCTTCCCCGATCTCTTCCTCTGCTTTTTCTTGGGCTGACCATCCAGACCCTTCCGTAACCCCTGCCACAGTGTTGTCGGGCTAAGCACTGTACAATCCCCGGCTATTTGAGCCTATGTTGAGGCGGCATCTTCAGGCGTGTCCTGTGAGGATTGCATGAAGAGAGACTTCTTGCAACCCTTGCTAGGTCGTTCCTGCCCGGGCAGATCATCCATGTCCTCATCAGCATGTTGATAGCTCGATTTGTCATATGGCTGACTCATCATATCCAAGTTACCATCATAGGCGCCTGTATTGAGGAAACTCATTGGGTCCTCCACCATCTCATCATCCAGTCTTTGTTCTACGGGGGCGATTACATCAGCCAGTATTGGACCCCCTTCATCATGTCGTCCGCCGCTCTCACCAGGCACTACATGCATTGGTAATTGCGTAGGCAGGGTGGTGGTGCCCATACGTGCTTGTTGATGTGTGGTTATTGGTGTGCTCTCGGCCGGCTCCAGACGAAGAAGATTCTTTGGCCATAGCAGCACCCAACCCTTGCGGCTTACAATCCGCAGCGGGGTCTCGTCTTCCTCTCCCCCTAGCCGTACTGGAGGAGGCAAATCCTCGTGCCCTGACTTCACACTCGACAAGGTAACCCTGAAGTGACCATTGGGCATCGGCTAGCCGTGGAAAGCGAGTTCCAAGGGCTTCATTATCACCCCCTTTCCAATGTCCACCTTCAACCTTTGATAAAGTAGAGTACGGTGCACGGGGTTCCGTCGGCCTGCAAACACATGTCTGCAGCGTAAAACATCTGAAAGGCAAGAAAAATGGAATATTCTAAATATATGTTGGTGCGGCATGTAATTACCGTGAGGGCATCGAGATCATCCAAAGATGAAGGCCCGCCTAGTGCGCCAGAGACTGAGGACGGGCTGCTATGGGCGGGTGCGGGTGCGGGAGCAGGCTCGATTGCGTGAGCAGGTGATGGTGCGGTGGTGTTGGTCACCGAGTTGCTCCTGAGGAAACTGGGCATGGGGAAATCATCTACCATCTTGTCTGGATTTTCCTTCGTCCAGTTGATGATAGCCGGGATGAAGTTAGTAGCGAAATCATTTCTGCAGGCATGTACAACTGCATTGACTGCCTGCTGTAGCAAATCATTTTTCTCCTCGGCTGCTTTTTTCGCATCCTCAGCTGACTTTTTCTCAAACGCAAGCTTCACCTTGTCATTGATGTCCACCTGACTAAACTTCTTTTTCCGCTTCTTGGCCTCCGAACCCTCGTTGTAAAATACCTTCCATGTGGCGCCATCTCCGGCGCCATGCACACGTCCATATTGCGGTCGCTGGCCCAAAGGGAGTCCCTTAAGTTTGTTCAAGGCCCGACTGAGAGGGGTGTCCCACTTGGGCCTCATCGGCGAAGTAGGGCTTTCTGCTGCAAGCTGTTGTTGCTTGTCCTGCAGAAGGAACATGAACCGTTTACGAATGTGTAGTTGACTTGATTAGGAGCTAAATGTAAGGTGGTAAAAGAACAATTACCAGTATTCTAATCAATTGCCTCGTGATCTAGTCTGTGTAAAAAATCTTCTTTTCCTTGTCCCACTTGTAGTTGGCCCTGATGAAGTCACGCTCCAAGGGGTTTGGGAGACCTGCGGCTTCATGTTCCGCATCCTCCTTATGCCATATGGGCCTTTTGCCAAGTTGGCCACGGCTTCCGAGGCGATGCTTCCCCGTGTTCCTTTGCTGAAGGCTCTTGAATTTCGCAGCCTTAATCTTGGCTGCCTCGGTAGCGCAAGCGTCCTTGAAATTTTAGAAATCCTCTTCCATAACTATCGGATTTTCCTCCATAATCTTGGACAGGGGTTCCTCAGCCTCAATAGCTCGTTGCACCCTCCCTTTCTTGGAGAACAAATCATTGCTGAACATGCCCATGGCGTGATCATTAATGTTTTTCATCTTTGGATCATCCCACGGTTGTTCTACGCTATTATCCCGGTCGGGGAAGTTGAATCTCTTGTGCATCTTCGTCAGGAGAAACTGCCTCAAATGTTCTTTACTCCTTAAGTCATCGTCGTTGATGCTCACGCATACCCATAGGATGCATCCGACTTGGTTCCCATAGCACTTGCGAGGTTCTTACGACTCTAATGGCTCAAACTTCCCAGGGGCCATCTTTGTGGACACCAGTCTTCTAATGCCGAGTTTGTTAGGTTTTCGTTTCCTCTGCTTCTTCAGCTTCTTCTTTTCGGTAGCGGTATCTTCCTCGCCGGTTGAAGGAAATATTCCCTAGAGGCGCTGATACCTTTCCCGTCGGTATCCTCCCCGCCGGTTGAAGGAAATATGCCTAGAGACAATTATTTATTTCCTTATATCATGATAAATGTTTATTATTCATGCTAGAATTGTATTAACCGGAAACTTAGTACATGTGTGAATACATAGACAAATAGAGTGTCACTAGTTTGCCTCTACTTGACTAGCCCGTTGAATCAATGATGGTTATGTTTCCTAACCATAGACATGAGTTGTCATTTGATTAACGAGAATGATGTGATTGACTTGACCCATTCCGTTAGCTTAGCACAATGATCGTTTAGTTTTTTGCTACTACTTTCTTCATGATTTATACATGTTCCTCTAACTATGAGATTATGCAACTCCTGAATACCGGAGGAACACTTTGTGTGCTACCAAATGTCACAACATAATTGGGTGATTATAAAGGTGCTCTACAAGTGTCTCTGATGGTACTTGTTGAGTTGGCATAGATCGAGATTAGGATTTGTCACTCCTATTGTCAGAGAGGTATCTCTGGGCCCTCTCGGTAATGCACATCACTATAAGCCTTGCAAGCAATGTAACTAATGAGTTAGTTGCTGGATGATGCATTACAGAACGAGTAAAGAGACTTGCCGGTAACGAGATTGAACTAGGTATTGAGATACCAATGATCGAATCTCGGGGAAGTAGCATACCGATGACAAAGGGAATAACATATGTTGTTATGCGGTTTGACCGATAAAGATCTTCGTAGAATATGTAGGAACCAATATGAGCATCCAGGTTGCGCTATTGGTTATTGACCGAAGATGAGTCTCGGTCATGTCTACATAGTTCTCGAACCCGTAGGGTCCGCACGCTTAACTTTCGGTGACGATCGGTAATATAAGTTTATGTGTTTTGATGTACCGAAGGTAGTTCAGAGTCCCGGATATGATGATGGACATGATGAGGAGTCTCGAAATGGCCGAGACATAAAGATAGATATATTGGATGACTATGTTTGGACTTCGGAAGGGTTCCAGGCCAGTTCGGATGAATACCGGAGTATCGGGGGGTTACCGGAACCCCCCGGGGAGTGTAATGGGTCTGTTAGGCCTTAGTGGAAAAGAGGGGGCGGCCTAGGCAGGCAGCGCACCTCCTCCCACTCTAGTCCGAATTAGATAAGGAGGGGGGTGCAGCGCCCCCCTTTCCTTCCCCCTCTCTCCTCCTTCCCTCTCTCCTACTCCTACTCTTGGAAGGGTTGGAGTCCTAATCCTGGTGGGAGTAGGACTCCCCTTGGGGCGCGCCTAGGAGGGCCGGCCTCTCCCCCTCCTCCACTCCTTTATATACGGGGTAAGGGGGCACCCCATAGACACAAAAGTTGACCGTTGAACTTTAGCTGTGTGCGGTGCCCCCCTCCACCATAATCCACCTCGGTTATATCGTAGCGGTGTTTAGGCGAAGCCCTGTTCCGATAGCAACATCATCACCGTCATCACGCCATCATGCTAACAAAACTCTCCCATGAAGCTCTACTAGATAACGCTTCCGCTTACGATAGTCTCCCCTCTCGTTGCTATGCATCATCATGATCTTGCGTGTGCGTAGGAATTTTTTTGAAATTACTGCGTTCCCCAATAGTGGCATCCGAGCCATGTCTACGCGTAGATGTTATATGCATGAGTAGAACACAAAGGAGTTGTGGGCGTGGGTATATACATATTGCTAGCCACCACTAGTTGATTCTTGATTCAGTGGTATTGTTCGATGAAGCGGCTCAGACCGACATTACGCGTCCGCTTACGCGAGAATGGTTCTACCGACATGCTTTGCACACATGTTGCTAGTGGGTGTCTGTTTATCCAACTTTAGTTGAATCAGATTCAATGAACAGGGTTCTTTCTGAAGAACAAAAAGAAATCACTATACCGTGTTCTGCTTTTTGATGCGTAAGTAAGAACGGTTCTTGCTCAGCCCGTAGCAGCCACGTAAAACTTGCAACCACAAAGTAGAGGACGTCTAACTTGTTTTTGCAGGGCATGTTGTGATGTGATATGGTCAATACATGATGCTAAATTTTATTTTATGAGATGATCATGTTTTGTAACACAGTTATCGGCAACTGGCAGGAGCCATATGGTTTTCACTTTGTTGTATGAAATGCAATCGACATGTAATTGCTTTACTTTATCACTAAGCGGTAGCGATAGTCGTAGAGGCAATAGTTGGCGAGACGACAATGATGCTTCGATGGAGATCAGGGTGTCAAGCCATTAACAATTGTGATCATGACGGTGCTTTGGAGATGGAGATTAAAAGCACAAGATGATGATGGCCATATCATATCACCTATATTGATTGCATCTGATGTTTATCCTTTATGCATCTTATTTTGCTTAGTTCGGCAGTAGCATTACAAGATGATCTTTCACTAAATATCAAGGTATAAGTGTTCTCCCTGAGTATGCACCGTTGCGACAGTTCGTCGTGCCGAGACACCACATGATGATCGGGTGTGATAAGCCCTACGTCACATACAATGGGTGCAAGCCTGTTTTTCACACGTAGAATACTCGGGTTAAACTTGACGAGCCTAGCATATCCAGATATGGCCTCGGAACACTGGAGACCAAAATGTTGAGCGTGAATCATATAGTAGATATGATCAACATAGTGATGTTCACCATTGAAAACTACTCCATCTCATGTGATGATCATACATGGTTTAGTTGATTTGGATCACGTGGTCATTTAGATGACTAGAGGGATGTCTATCCAAGTGGTTGTTCTTAAGTAATATGATTAATTGAACTTTAATTTATCATGAACTTAGTCCTAATAGTATTTGCATATGTATGTTGTAGATCAATAGGATGCGATGTAGCTCCCCGTTTATTTTTTGACATGTTCCCAGAGAAAAATAAGTTGAAAGATGATAGTTGCGATGATGCGGACTGGGTCCATGATCTGAGGATTATCCTCATTGCTGCACAGAATAATTATGTCCTTGATGCACCGCTAGGTGATAGACCTATTGCAGGAGCAGATACACACGTTATGAACATTTAACAAAGCTTGGTATGATGACTACTTAATAGTTTAGTGCACCATACTTTACGGCTTAGAACCGGGACATAAAAAACATTTTGAACGCCACGGAACATGTAAGATGTTCTAATAGTTGAAATTGGTATTTTATACTCATGCCCATGTCGAGAGGTATGAGACCTCTGACAGTACTTTTCCTACAAGGTGGAGGAGAATAGTTCAACCAGTGAGCATGTGCTTAGATTGTCTGGGTACTACAATTGCTTGAATCAAGTGGGAGTTAATCTTCCAGATAATATAGTAATTGATAAAGTTCTCTAGTCACTATCACCAAGTTACTATAACTTAGTGATGAAGTATAATATGCTAGGGATGACAAAAGTAATTCCCAAGCTCTTCGCGATGCTGAAATCGGTGAAGGTAGAAATCAAGAAATAACATCAAGTGTTGATGGTTAACAAGACCACTAGTTTCAAGAAAAGGGCATAGGGAAATAAAGAGGAACTTCAAAGAAGAAAGGCAAGAAAGTTGCCACTCCCATGAAGAAGCTCAAAGCTGGACCCAAGCCTGGAACTGAGTGCTTCTACTACAATGGAAATGGTCACTGGAAGTGGAACTGCCCTAGATACTTGGCGGATAAGAAGGATGGAAAAGTGAACAAAAGAATATATTTGATATACATGTTATTGATGTGTACTTCACTAGTGTTTATAACAACACCACAGTATTTGATACTGGTTTAGTAACTAAGAGTAGTAACCCGAACGGGTGATGCAAAATAAACAGAGACTAGTTAAGGGCGAGGTGATGATGTGAGTTGGAAGTGATTCCAAGGTTGATAAGATCACCATCGCACACTCCCTTTACCTTCGGGATTAGTGTTGAAGCTAAAATAAATGTTATTTGGTGTTTGCGTAAAGCATAATATGATTGGATTATGTTTATTGCAATACGGTTATTCATTTAAGTCGAGGATAATTGTTATTCAGTTTACATGAATAAAACCTTCTGAGGTCATACACCCAAGGTGAATGGTTTATTGAATCTCGATCGTAGTGATACACATATTCATAATATTGAAGCCAAAAGATGCAAAGTTAATAATGATAGTGCAACTTATTTGTGGCACTGCCATTTAGGTCATATTGGTGTAAAGCGCATGAAGGAAATCCATGCTGATGGGATTTTGGGATCACTTGATTATGAATCAGTTGATGCTTGCGAACCATGCCTCATGGGCAAGATGACTAAGACTCTGTTCTCTAGAACAATGGAGCGAGTAACATACTTGTTGGAAATAATACATACTGATGTATGCAGTCCGACGAGTGTTGAGGCTCGCGGCAGCTATCGTTATTTTTCTAACATTCGCAAATGATTTGAGTACGATATGGGTATATCTTCTCGATGGAACATAAATCTGAAACATTTGAAAACTTCAAATAATTTTAGAGTGAAGTGGAAAATCACCGTAACAAGAAAATAAAGTTTCTACAATCTGATCGTGGAGGAGAATATTTGAGTTATGAGTTTGGTCTTCATTTGAAACAATGTGGAATAGTTTCACAGCTCACACCACCTGGAACACCACAACGTAATGGTGTGTTCGAACATCATAACTGTACTTTATTAGATACGGTGCAATCTATGATGTCTCTTACCGATTTACTACTATCGTTTGGGGTTATGCATTAGAGACAACTGCATTCATGTTAAATAGGGCACCATCTAAATCCGTTGAGACGACACCATATGAACTGTGGTTTGGCAAGAAACCAAATTTGTCATTTCTTAAAGTTTGGGATTGCGATGCTTATGTGAAAAAGTTTCATCCTGATAAGCTCAAACACAAATCATAGAAATATGTCTTCATAGGATACCCAAAGGAGACAGTTGGGTACACCTTCTATCACAGATCCGAAGGCAAGACATTCTTTGCTAAGAATGGATCCTTTCTAGAGAAGGAGTTTCTCTCGAAAGAACTGAGTGGGAGGAAAGTAGAACTTGATGAGGTAACTATACCTATTCCCTTATTGGTAAGTAGTTCATCTTAGAAATCTGTTCATGTGACTCCTACACAAATTAGCAAGGAAGCTAATGATGATGATCATGTAACTTCAGATCAAGTTACTACCGAACCTGGTAGGTCAACCAGAGTGAGATCCGCACCAGAGTGGTACGGTAATCCTGTTCTGGAGGTCATGTTACTTGACCATGATGAACCTACAAACTATGAGGAAGCGATGATGAGCCCAGATTCCGCGAAATGGCTTGAGGCCATGAAATCTAAGATGGGATCCATGAATGAGAACAAAGTATGGACTTTGGTTGACTTGCCCGATGATCGGTGAGTCATTAAGAATAAATGGATCTTCAAAGCTTGAATTGTCACAAAATGTTTTTGACAAGTTCAAGGTGTTGACTACGATGAGATTTTCTCATTCGTATCGATGCTTAAAAGTCTGTCCGAATCATGTTAGCAGTTGCCGCATTTTATGAAATCTGGCAAATGGATGTCAAAATTGTATTCCTTAATGGATTTCTTAAATAAGAGTTGTATATGATGCAACCAGAAGGTTTTATTGATCCTAAAGGTGCTAACAAAGTGAGCAAGCTCCAGCGATCCATCTACGGACTGGTGCAAGCATCTCAGAGTTGGAATATATGGTTTGATAAATTGATCAAAGCATATGGTTTTATACAAACTTTTGGTGAAGCCTGTATTTACAAGAAAGTGAGTGGGAGCACTACCACATTTCTGATAAGTATATGTGAATGACATATTGTTGATCAGAAATAATGTAGAATTTTCTGGAAAGCATAAAGGAGTGTTTGAAAAGAGTTTTTCAAAGAAATACCTTGGTGAAGCTACTTAAATATTGAGCATCAAGATCTATAGAGATAGATTAAGACGCTTGATATATTTTCAATGAGTACATACCTTGACAAGATTTTGAAGTAGTTCAAAATGGAATAGTCAAAGAAGGAGTTCTTGCCTATGTTGCAAGGTGTGAAGTTGAGTAAAGATTCAAACCCCGACCACAGCAGAAAATAGAAAGAGAATGCAAAGTCATTCCCTATGCCTCACTCATAGGTTCTATACAGTATGCTATGCTGTTTACCAGTCCTATTATATACCTTAGCATGATTCTGGCAAGGGAGTACAAGAGTGATCTTGGAGTAGATCACTGGCCAGCGGTCAAAATTATCCTTAGAGGACTAAGGAAATATTTCTCGGTTATGGAGGTAATAAAAGAGTTCGTCGTAAAGAGTTTCGTCGATGCAAGCATTTTACATCGATCTAGATGACTCTAAGTCTCGATCTGGATACATATTGAAAGTGGGAGCAATTAGCTAGAGTAGCTCCGTGCAGAGCATTGTAGACATAGATATTGGCAAAATACATACGGATCTGAATGTTGCAGACCTGTAGACTAAACTTCTCTCACAAGCAAAACATGATCACTCTTTGGGTGTTAATCACATAGTGATGTGAACTAAATTATTGACTCTAGTAAACCCTTTGGGTATTACTCACATGGAGATGTGAACTAGATTATTGACTCTAGTGCAAGTGGGAGACTAAAGGAAATGTGCCCTAGAGGTAATAATAAAGTTATTATTTATTTCCTTATAGCATGATAAATGTTTATTATTCATGCTAGAATTGTATTAACCGGAAACTTAGTACATGTGTGAATACATAGACAAACAGAGTGTCACTAGTTTGCCTCTACTTGACTAGCTCGTTGAATCAATGATGGTTATGTTTCCTAACCATAGACATGAGTTGTCATTTGATTAACGGGATCACATCATTAGAGAATGATGCGATTGACTTGGCCCATTCCGTTAGCTTAGCACAATGATCGTTTAGTTTGTTGCTACTGCTTTCTTCATGACTTATACATGTTCCTCTGACTATGAGATTATGCCACTCCCGAATACCGGAGTAACACTTTGTGTGCTACCAAACGTCACAACGTAACTTGGTGATTATAAAGGTGCTCTATAGGTGTCTCCGATGGTACTTGTTGAGTTGGCATAGATCGAGATTAGGATTTGCTACTCCGATTGTCAGAGAGGTATCTCTGGGCCCTCTCGGTAATGCACATCACTATAAGCCTTGCAAGCAATGTAACTAATGAGTAATTTCCGGGATGATGCATTACAGAACGAGTAAAGAGACTTGCCGGTAATGAGATTGAACTAGGTATTGAGATACTGACGATCGAATCTCAGGCAAGTAACATACCAATGACAAAGGGAACCAATATGAGCATCTAGGTTCCGATATTGGTTATTGTCCGAACATGAGTCTTGGTCATGTCTACATAGTTCTTGAACCCGTAGGGTCTGCACGCTTAACATTCGGTGACGATTGGTAATATGAGTTTATGTGTTTTGATGTACCGAAGGTAGTTCGGAGTCCTGGATATGATCACGGACATGAAGAGGAGTCTCAAAATGGTTGAGACATAAAGATCGATATATTGGATGACTATGTTTGGACTTCGGAAGGGTTCCGGGCAAGTTCGGATGAAGACCGGAGTATCGGGGGGTTACCGGAACCCCCCGTGGAGTGTAATGGGCCTGTTTGGCCTTAGTGGAGAAGAGCAGGGGCGGCCAGGGCAGGCCACACGCCCCCTCCCCCTCTAGTCCGAATTGGCCAAGGAGGGGGGCGCCCGCTGTCCTTCCCCCTCTCTCCTCCTCTCTCTCCTACTCCTATTCTTGGAAGGGTCGGAGTCCTACTCCCGGTCGGAGTAGGACTCCCCTTGGGGCGCGCCTAGGAGGGCCGGCCTCTTCCCGTCCTCCACTCCTTTATATACGATGGAAGGGGGTGCCCCATAGACACACAAGTTGATAATTGATCTTTAGCCGTGTGCGGTGCCCCCTCCACCATAATCCACCTAGATTATATCATAGCGGTGCTTAGGTGAAGCCCTGTTCTGGTAGCAACATCATCACTGTCATCACGCCGTCGTGCTGACGGAACTCTCCCACAAAGCTCTACTAGATTGTTAGTTCGCGGGATGTCACCGAGATGAACGTGTGTAGATCGCGGAGGTGCCCTGTCTTTGGTACTAGATCGGTCGATCGTGCGGACGTACGACTACATCAACCACATTGTCATAACGCTTCCACTTACGGTCTACAATGGTATGTAGATGATACTCTCCCCTCTCGTTGCTATGCATCACCATGATTTTGCGTGTGCGTAGGAATTTTTTTGAAATTACTGCGTTCCCCAACACCGGTACCTTCCCTGCCGGTCTCGGCGCCGCCATCGGTGCCGACATCAGTACAATCATCAAGGCCAACCTTCAAGCCTTGACTGTGCTTAGCAGACAAAAAGTCGAGGTACTGTTGTTCACCCTCATAGTCCATCTCGTCCGCATCCTTGTCAGAAGGCCTGGTTTTTTTGTTGTTCGACATGTTTCCTATGATTAAGTCTCCTCGTTTAATTCTAAAACTACAACAAAAATGAGAAATGACACAAAAAAAATTTATATTTGACGGAATACTTTTTACCAGCAAATCTCGGCACTCAATATGCCTACTTTCTAGCAGAACTCAGGCCAAAATTCACCGAAAAATTTGGCATGACCTTTGGTAAAAAGTGGACATATCGAGCGCCTAAAATTCACCAGAACGAAAATGAATCAACATTCCAGTGAAACATAGGCCACTCAGATCATTAACCCTGCACATAATCATCATTTTCCAATTATGGCATGTCCAAAACATCACATGTCCAAATATGACATGTCCAAATTCCAAATATGACATGTCTGAATCACATGTCCACATATCACATGTCGACTTCAAAATTGCGTATAAAAGGAAGAAAGAGTGATTTGCAACTAAAAAACTTCAGCCTACCTAAATTTGAAACTAAAAAATCCAAATATCACATGTCCACATAGCACAAGTCATTTTTCTTCACAATATTTGAAACTAAATTCAGCCTACCTAATTTGAAACTAAAAACATTGCGTTAACTAGGGTTCATACTAATTCTGTTTTTTAAGTAGCAAAAATTGCTTAAAATAAAAATTTTAAATATCAACGGTTGCTTTAACTTATCTATCCTAGGTTTCATACTAATTCTAATTAACTAACTAGCACTATAAATTTTAAATAGCAACAACTGCTTAAACTAAAAAAAATGCAAGAAACATATATAATCAATTCTGTTTTTTCTTTTAACTAAATAGATAACCTAATTAACCTACTACCCTAACTAAAACCTAACTAAATTAACCAAAGAACCCTAGCTAGCAGAGAGAGGAGGAGCGGTGGGGGGCTTACAGAGGGTGCAGGGGCGAGGAGGCAGGCCCGATGACGACCATGGTTGGGAGATCAGGGCGAGGTCGAGGTCGTCGGGGTCGGGGCGTCGGGGGCGAGGGCGAGGTCGCCGGGGTCGGGGGCGTGGGCGAGGTCGCCGGGGTCGGGGCGAGCGCAGGGGCGCGACAAGGGCAGGGCTCCGGCGGCAACGAGGGGGGGGAGAGAGTGGGGATTCGGGGGAAGAAGCAAAGGTGGGAAGAAGGAGAGAGTGTGGATTTGGGGGGTTAAGTCAACATAGCAGTATCGCGTTTTGGCAAAACACACTATAGCTAATTTAGCTATAGCACGTTTAGATAAAAAGCGGTACTGCTATCACAGGTAGCTATAGCGTGTTTCTCCGTACAACGCTACTGCTAGTTTGACTAGCTATAGCTCTTTTTTTGAAAAGCGCTAATGCTATAACCAGTACCTATAACAGTTTTCCTGTTCGTTTCTTCTATTTTCTTTTCTTGTTGTCCGAGAGCGGGAACGAAGGGAAGGTGATACAATGTATATAACTAAGGTGATAGATATTGCATCATTTGACGGTTAAGTATGTATACAAATTAGGAACATATATATTACATCATTTGACCCATGCATAACAGTTAAGTGTGTACACAAAATAGGAACATATATTACATCATTTGACCAATAACGATTCCTCAGCATCGACGTTTTCGTTTTTGAGTGAGCTTCTTTCCCTTCATGTTCGTTGAAGAATAATTGAGCCCCTCATTGTGACTTTTCCTTTTCCATGGAGTACGATCCTTCTTAGGTAATGTAGTATTGATTCTTCTTTTGACGTATACTTCATCATCATCATCTTCTTCCCTCATTGGGTTGCCTTATTGGTCGCAGTCTTCCTCGTTGGCGATTCCATCCATTCCAATGATGTTCCTTTTGACTCTCCTCATGAAAACGCGGCTGGGATTGCACGGGTCAATTATGAACAAGCATTGTGTCACGTGCTTAGCGTGTACTCATGGCTCGTTTTTTGCGATAGCGTTCACGGTAGAGCTCTTGGCGTCGTGTATAGTCATGGTATTGAAATACCGGTTTTCTCTTTTGACATTCTTAGCCCATCTGACACGGAACATCATCGTTTTGTGCAGTCCAGAGTAGTCAAGCTCCCAAATCTCCTCGACCCTTCTGTAAAATCTCTCAGTTGCGCTATTGCCGCTGCCGTTCATGCATTCCATCATCACCCCTGAGTTCTGATCATCATTGTCCATATCTTTGGCCTCCATGTAGAACGTGTCACTACTGTAGGATGATACTAACGCGACACTATGATCAGAGACCCTTTGATGAAACTGTGTGCGATGCATTAAGCACAAACAGGGATGTAAAAAGACCGTCAAAAAGGTGCAAAACGTTTGCGATGAATGATACATCAAACACGGTTCCGATTTTGGTTGCGTGTGCGATCCAGGGCACACGATTGCCCGTTCGAACTATTTGCGATGAGGAAGAACAACATAAATGGGCAGCCAGATCAATGTGTATGCAATAGACGGCATACAGTTTGCTCCGATGAACGGTTTGCTATTAGGGAGTGCAACAGAAACGGTTAGCCAGATCAAGGTGTGTGTGATATAGGGCATACGGTTCACTCAGATGAACTGTTTTCGATTAGCGAACACAATAGAAATGGTTCATCTTAACAAGATGTGTGTGATACGTGGAAAATAGTCGACTCAACGGCGAATAACCACGTGGTCAACCTTCTGCCATCAATAAGTTTTGACCTTGTTTCTCGTGACATTGCAGATTACAACGCAATAAGTAATTGCAAATCTGTTCACACCTATCAAACTAATATGTGTTCACACTTAGCACCGGGCTATAAAAATTACCCACTCAAAAATTACTTCACAGTTCCTCTCCTCATCACCCACAAAACTGGTCTTTCCTGTCAAGTCGTTCCGCCATGACCGGTAGGAGGAGTTTAGGGTGGACATGTAACCAGATAGCAAAGACCAAGGCCGCGGAAGCACTAGAGAGGTCCCGCCGCGAAGCCGCAGCCACAACAGAGATGTCCCGATGGGCCGAGGAGCCCTCGAGCAAGCTCTCACGGGCATGCGAGGGCTCTCACAAGCGCATTCGCGGTGTCATCCATCGCGACGAGCTGGCATTCCTGAAGTCCTTCGCCAACAACGACGACATTCTCGCCGGCGTCACTACGCAGCAGGAGCTGGTCGACGGCTTAACGAAGCTGCTCGAGATCAGTGATGCCTCGGTTGACAAGGCGACCGGCCTCATCAAGCAACTCATGGGTGTCGATGCGAAGCTCCTCAAGGCGCTTGCCGAGGATGAGGCCACCGGCTGGAAGATCACTACTTGGGAAAACCTTATACACAGAAATTTAGCAGTAGCGCGTGTCAAAAACGCGCGCTAGTGCTAAGTAGAAGTAGCGCGCATGCGAAAACTGCACTACAGATACAATAGTAGTAGTAGCGCGTGCACATGAAAAAGTGCTATGACTAATATTCCCATTGCTAAAACGATAGGCTACGCATAGCAGTAGCGGTATTTGGAGAAGCGCGCTACTGCTAGGACATAAGTAGCAGCGCATTTCGTGCTGAGAGCGCTACTGCTAATGGAAATAAAATAAAATGAAAAAGAAATGGAAAAGTAAATGAAAAAGAAAGAAATAGAAAAAGGAGAAAGGAAAAAATAAAATGTAGAGCAAACTAAATGAAAAAGAGAAAAAAAGGAGAAATGTGTAGCAGTAGCATTTGTTCATAAGAGGCGCTATAGCTAATGTAGCTGCAGCCGTTTCCTAGACCCTCGTTGTAGAAACAGAAAAGGAAATAAGAAATATGAAGGAAATTACATAACTATAGTAGTAGCGTGATTTTTGAAAATTGCTATAGCTAACTTAGCTATAGCGCGTTTCGCAAAAAGCGCTACCGCTAAGTTTGAGTTAACCAAAAAACTGTTTCGCCCCAGCCACCACTTCTCCCCCAAATCCCTATACCCACCCCGCCACCGTCTGCACGATTCGCCGTCTCCCCACTTCACCGCCGTCTCCTGCCGACGTTGACGCCCCCGGAGCCACCAAAGCCGCGCGCCGTCGACGCCACCGGAGCCGTGCGGCCTCATCAATGCCACCGGAGCCGCAGTCGGCGCCACCGGATCCTCCCTCGCTGTCAGCGGAGACGCCCCTGCCTCCCTCGCCAGCACTGCCTCCCGCGCCACCACCGGAGCCATCCTCTGTAAGCCCCCACCCCTCCTCTCTTTGTAAATCAGTTAGGTTAATTTAGTTAGGAAAAGAATTTAGTTAGGTTAATTTAGTTAGGAAAATAATTTAGATAGGGCTTTGACAGAGACGCCCCTGCCTCCCTCGCTACATCTGCCTCCCTCGCCGTAGGAAAAAAATTGCATATGCTTAACTGGGGCAGTAGGGTTAGGGTTGTAGTGTTTAATTACAAATGTTAGGAAAGTAAGGTTTAACTAGATGTTTACTAGGGTGGTAGGAATTAGTTTAGAGAAAAAATCAATATAAATTTGTAAATTTCTATTAGTGTTGCAAGTCTAGTAGGTTCTTAATATTTAGTGAATTTTTATCAGGAAAAAAAATTTAGGACATAATTTGAGTTCTAGGTTCATAATTTGAGTTCTAGGGTTCATCCATCTATATTTGGTGTTTGAATTGAGTTTCAGAGAGCATGGGATTTGTGTATATTTTATTGAAGTGTCAAACACTAGGAGATGCAAATTTGAAGTGGTCATGATATATGAAAAATCCTCAATCGTGTTTGCTCATTGATCATAATCGACATTGAAGTGGTTCGATTGTGCCCAAGTGGCCTTTCGTTGTTTCCAGGGAATGAAGCCGAGTGGCCTATGTTTTGCCGGAATGTTGATTCATTTCCGTTCCGACAAAATTCAGGTTCTCGATTTGTCCACTTTTTAGCAAAGGTCATGCCGAAATTTTCCGTGAATTTCGGCATGACTTGTGCTACAAACTAGGACATATCGAGTGCCCGGGATTTGCCGCACCGTGAAGGAGTCGACGTTCCTTCAAAACAATAGGCCTTTTTTATGTCATTATTCATTTTATTAGGTCTAGAATTAATTGACTAGATTTAATCGTAGGAAACATGGCTAGCAATGATGAAGGACAGGGTTCTGGTGATTGCGACGACGTCTACCGGGTGGCAGCCGAATTTTTGAGCCTTGCCGATGAGACTGAGATCGGCGCTGAGACTGAGACCGGTGCTGAGACTGAGACCGGCGCTGAGACTGAGACCGGCATTGAGACCGGCGCTCAGACTGAGACCGGCGCCGAGACTAGCGGAGCCGGTGTAGAACCGAAAGCAAAGAGGCAACGGCTTCCTAACAAGGTCAAGACTACTAGACTGGTGGTCACAGAGGTGGACGACATCAATTTTGAGCCAAAAGCGCCCCAGGAAGCACGCGCGTGCTACGACAATCCAATAGGCTGCATCGTACAGACAACCGCCACCATCAACGATGAGAAACTATATAAGATAGATAATATGAGGACCTCCCTCCTAAAGAAGTTTCACCAGATATTCTTATTCCCGAGCCGGAATGAAAAGTATTATAAAGATCCAGATAAGGACCCGGCAATGAAGAAGATAAACAAACACGCCATGACCAATTTTAGCGACGCGTTGGCCGCCTGGAAAACAAGGGTGAAAGCAAGGATCATCGACAAGAAGGAACCCTACTCCGAGATTGTAAAGAATAATCCGACAATCACGGAAGAGCAGTTTCAAATATTCAAGGCGGCTTGCGAGGCCGAAGCTGCCAAAAAAGTCTACGTACATGGAGGGGATTCAACAGAGGAACATTGGGAGCCACCACCTCGGAAGCCGTGGTTACAGCTGGAAGAGGTCCAAATGGGCAAAGGAGGACGCGGAAGCCGCGAGTCTGGGCATCCCAGACACCTTGGTGGAGTTCACCGTCCCGCAGGAGCATGACGTCCTCAGGGCCCAACACCATTGGGACCCAGTGAAGAAGGTTTTCGAGACGAACGCGGTCACGACGGAGTTCATCAGACTACTGGTAATTTTAGGTTTTGATCAATTCGACTGCACATTAGTCATATTTGTAATTGATCCTTGTGCCTTTTGCAGAGAGAGCAGCACAAGATTGCAGCCGAAAGCGTCTCGATGTCCGAGGCGTTGGCGAGGCCCATGTGGGACACTCCATTCAACCGGGCGTTGAACATATTGAAACGACTCCCGGTGGATACTCGACCGTCGTATGGACGCATGCACGGTGTCGGAGACGCGTCACGTGGAAGAAGTACTACAGTGAGACCAAGGAGGAGAGAAAGGAAAGACGGAGGTTAACCGAAGAAAACATCGAGAAGAAGTTTGAGATTGCGGTTGAGAAGAAATCATCTCAGATAGTCGCAACAGCGGTAGCTGCCGCAAAACAGATGGTTGTAGATATGTCCACTTCCTTGGTTCCGGCCGTTTTCAATTGGACCAGGCAAAATCCAGAAAAAAATTCAGCGGACTTTCCCCTTGCTAACTTCTTGGGGAGCAGCTCGACTAGTGGTGCACCAGCACCTGCAGCTGCACCTGCTCCCACACCGGCTCCCGCACTAGACGTGCTCGGCGGTGCTTCGTCTTTGGCTGAGCTCGACTCCCTCATGGTATCTGTCACACTGGCCCCTTCAATAAATGTATAATCTCCCGTTTTTGATGCCTTTCGGATGTCTCACATCGCAGACTTTTCTTTGCAGGCCGACGAAACCGCGTGCACCATATTGTACACCATCGGCGACCAGAAGGTGGATGTGGGGAAGGCGACGATAATGAAGCCGAAGGAACCATTGTTCCACAGCCGGCCGATCCCCCCGAACGTCTTCAAGGTTTCTGTGGCTAGTGTCAAACCGGGCCACGAGAATTTGCCTCCTCTTGTAATAGGGGGGATGATGACGAGACCCCGCGGCGGCTTGGTGATTGTTGCAATGGGTGGGTCCTATTGTAGCCAAAGAGTCTGCTTCGTCTGGAGGCGGCCGGGAGCACACCCATGAGCACACAGCCTCAGCTAGGTATGAACATCAACACCCACCTACCCAATTAGCGTCGGGTGTCAGGTTGGGTGATAGCGGATGGGTTAAGGAAGAGGCTCCATTAGTCGCTGATGACATCGCCATGGACGAGGAAGAGGATGACAATGTCACTCAACAGTATGTCTATACTGGCACCTACTCAGGGTTTGAGCGTCATGAGTCGGTGCCTGAATTGCCGCCTCCGGAGGCTCAACGTATTATAGACGACCTTCCGGCAAAGAAGCCTAGGAAGAGAGCGAGGAAAGGCAAGAAAGCTGATTCTATGATCCAGCCGCCTCAGCAGCCTCGGGTTCAAGACCATATAGATATCACCGGTGCGAATAAATTGCATATCCCCGGTCAACCAATCCTACTTGCAGCAGCACTAAGGGCCAGATTCGGCGATCTAAGGAGTCTTCATGATGATGTGCTGTGGATAGAGAAAGGCCTCATCGCCTCGAATGTTCCAGGATACCCACTCTACGTGGTTAACGTTCCGCGGCAATTGTCGTACGTCGACTTCTTCCCCGCGGATAAGTTCTTCCTTCGATTCGATTACATTTTCGACATGTTTCACGTGAAGAAGTTGGATTTTACGTTTGTCCGCCTTTATGCCTTGCACATGAACTACATCATCGGGGTTGAGCGGATACCTCATATCTGTGTCGCTGACCCGTACTTCATGCACGAGAGCTTCTTGGGAGTCTGCGCAAAGCACCGTGAATACGCGAGGGAATACATCGTCAATTTCATGCTCGCCAATAAGGACAAGGAGGCGATTCTCGTGCCTTATCATCTCTTGTAAGTCATCCGCGTAGATATCCTTCCTTCGATTTCAATCATTCATTTGCACGGTGGAAGCTAATTAATTTGAGGTGTACTTATTTTGCGTAGCGGCGGGCGAGCCGTCCTCATCATCCTCTACCCCCGATACTCCCACGCTCTTTACTTGGACTCGTTGAAGAACATTCACAAAACGGATTACACCCACATCAAGGATGATCTCGACAGTGCTATGTTTTACTATGAAGCACGGGGTGGAGAGGTCACAGACAAGAAGAGAAGGGGCGGTAGGCTCACCTTCGGCCATAAGACTGACTTCTGTTGTATCCAGCAACCGAGTGGTTCTCTTAATGATGGATTCTATGTCCTACACCACATGCTAGAGTACAGACTGGATCACCAGAACCTTCACATGTCACCTACATCCGGCGATGCCCATATTCTGCAATGGGCAAAGAACGTAGGAGATATCGAGGATCATCGACTTCGAGCCGAGTTCTATCACATCCAGCGCAAACTTGCCCAAATCATCATGAAGGTGGTCGTCGAAAAAATAGGGATGTTCTATGAAGAAGGACAAATGTCGTGGGAAGACGTCCTGATTGTCGATGGCTTGAAGCCTTTCACTAGGCTCGGAGACTATCTCCCTGACTTGGATGGATGGCACGACATGTTGGAGTGATTGTCGATATATGACAATGTGTCTGTTTAGTCCATACTTTCTGTGTGACGAAACTTTGAGTTTTGCACGACGAAACTTTATTTGTGATGTAATTAAACCGTCCTCGTCAACTAGCGACGGTCACTCTAGTTAGGGCATTTTGGGTACGATCAACTTTGTTATTTATGCTTATGATATGTTGCTTCTATTTTTGCCAAGTCTGTCTCTTTTTGTTGCTCAACTATATATGTTGCATATCATCGACTCATGTGACGATGCAGGTTCATAGATGATCGATGGCGAAGAAGTGCTACACCAGGAGTATATATACGACGAGTGGCCGGAGTGTCAGGCCCAAGTGTACCGGTTTCCGGTTTCTGAGCGACAGGCAGTAGTTAGTTTAGGTTCACACTATTGCGAGACAGGGGTACGAACTCATGTACTGCATAATTCCGCTCTCACTCAAAGTGATAGCTCTTCTCACGTATATCATTGTTTAGATGGATGACGATGTAGTTGCAAGTAATCGAGACTTGTATCGCTATTTTCAAGATGACGAGAGATACCACTTTGTGTTGGATAATGATTATGATGAGACTACTTGTATGTATATGCTATGATTACATTTGTGGCCTTGCTGCCATGTGTGTGTATATCATGATGAAATTTGTATTTGCTAAAGATTCTTGTACAAAGCCTGTTCAAATACTAAAGATTCTTGCAGAAAAAAAACAAAAACTACTAAAATTAGCAGTAATGAGTGGAGAAAGTTTGCAGCAGCGTGACAGTAGTAGTAGCGCGTCCAGCCCAAGGACGCTAGAGCTATTAGCAGTAGCGAGCTTGCACGAAGCACGCTGCTGGTACACTTGTATTCCAGTAGCGCGGGCGCCCACGCGCTGCTGCTAAGTGTTAGCTGTAGCGCCGTATTAGTAGCGTCAGTCCCCGCGCTACTAATGTACCTAAAACCCGTGTTGCTGCTAGGCTTTTCCCTAGTAGTGGATGCTACATGAGCAGAGCAGTGCCTCGGGGATGATGCTGACAGCAGTCGTCGAGGAACTGATGGGTGACTTGAGGAAGCTCCGGGTCAAGCACGAGTAGGAGGTGGAGGAATCCGTGGCTACTTTCAAGCAAAGTTGTGAGGAATTGAGGAAGGAGTTGGAGAATGTCGTTGCCCGGTGATCCATCGACGAGTAGAGATAGTAGCGACCCAGATTGATGTCTGCAATTTCCTTCTTCTCTTGCACCCATGTCTTCCGGGCTTTGCCGCATGTGGCATTTTAAATTATCCAGAATATGTAAGAAAATTATTATCTGCGCCATTGTAAATTTGTCGTCGTATTATCCATTGCCATTTTATTTGTGGTCGTATTATCCGTTGCCCTATGTGGAAATTTAAATTAGGGCACAATACAAGTAGAAAACACGAACAAAGAAAATGATGCCATGGGATCACAAGCAAACACCCTCCGTCCAGGTGCATTAATTAACCCATTAATGGAGAACTGGTGAGCGAGACGGGCGGTGGCTGGTGCATGGAGGTCAAAGAGCTCGCTTCCCGGTGAGCATGGGCGGCCTTGCTGCTCGGACGTGTCCCGCCGAGCCTGCGACTGTGAGGTGGATAGGATGCACGCGTCCCATCGAGCCTGCGCGGCAGACTGCTCGCACGCGTCCTGTCGAGCCTGCACGGCGGACTTCTCACGCTCGTCCCGTCTAATCAAACAACTACACACACGCCACCGAGTATGGTTAAATTTCCATATGGTTAATATAATATAACCGTTTGCGATATTAACGTGTCAGCTTTTTGTTCCAAAAAGGATTTCGTTGGCCGGCAAAGAAAAATAGAGTACATTATAAGAAATTAATCGGTCAGTTGAATATTCCGGAGCAGTAATTTAATCGTTCAAATTTTTTTCTTGTTTTTTTATTTTTTTAGTAGTCTTATAGTAGTCTTAGATTTTTCATTTTGATGAGCCTCGCTTTGAGGAATTCATGGAATAATCCATTTTCATGGAATAATGAATTAAGGAAGAAAGGATATGAGTCTACCGCTTACAAGAAAAGATCTCATGACAGTCAATATGGGCATAATGTGTGCGCCTCTTCTCAAACTGGACAATTTTTTTACCACAACATATATGTGCCATGTCATGAAACCATGTCAAGTTTCATGGTTTTTGCGTAAGTTTTTGATTTACTGGGATTTAAAAACCGAGATTCTCAATGTTTCAGGACGACGACAAGTTTGTAATTCATTTCCATTCCTTAAATGAGACCTAAACATGCACCTAATGACACATGTACGATTTCCCACCCATTTTTCTTCAATGGAGCAAGTGCTTGTAGTTCAAATTTGAATTATGGACTACATTAAATGTGTAGAAAACTTAGTAATTAGTAATATATATACAACAGCCAAACGAACCCTGAACAGTTTCAAATTTCAGCCCGACACTCCTGTTATTCTATGTTGCCTGTAGAAAACAAAGTTCAAGGTGAGATGAGGCTGCGATTATCGTTTCGCTCACAAGAGGGAAATGTTTCCCTATTGGAACCACGAGGGTTGCGACAGGCTCTAGTTTGTAAGAGGCTTGTAATATAGCTTCGCCCAAATTGGACAATTATATGTACGATGTAGTGACACCATGCCAAGTTTCATGATTTCCTGGTGAGTTTTGGATTTAAAGGGATTTAAAAACCGAGATTCACAATGTTTTTGGCCAAGCCAGGACGGGGAGATGATTGAATTCGTTCCCATTCCTTCCATGGGACCTAAACATGCACCCCAAGGAAACATGTACGTTTTTTCTAGCCATTTTGCTGCACTGGAGTATGTATTTGTAGTTTGGATTTGAATTATGGACATTAAATGCCTAGAAAACTCAATTAATCAATAAAAAAGGTTAAACGAACCCTGAATAATTTCAAAGTTCAGCGCGAATCTCCCGTTGTTCCATGTCACGTGTAAAAGAAAATACGAGGCAAGAAGAGGGAGTGACAAGGGGACGCGTTTCCCTATGAAAACCACGAGGGTTCTTGCGACAGGCTTCGGTTTGTAAGAGGTTTGTAATAAAGCTTGACCCAAATTGGCAATGTTTTTACCATGACATATATGTGCCATGACGTGACACCATGCCAGCTTTGATGAATTTCTGGTGAGTTTTGGATTTATGGGGACTTAAAAACCGAGTTTCGAAATGTTTGAGGATGAGCCAGGACACCGGTACGGTTGTAATTCATTCCCATTCCTGGCATGGCACCTAAACATGCACCCAAGGACACATGTGTAATTTTTCTAGCCATTTTGGTGAACTGGAGCATGTATTTTTAGTTTAGATTTGAATTCTGGACTTTAAATGCCTAGGAAACTCAATTAGTGTATAAAAAGGCCAAACGAACCCTGAATAAGTTTAAATATCAGCACGGATATCATGTCGTTATGTGTTACCCGTGGAAGAAAATACAAGGCGAAAAGAGGTAATGATTATGTTTCGCCCACAAGGGGAACACATTTCCCTATCGGAACCACGAGGCTTCTTTGAGAGAAGATCTGGTTTTTGCACGAGGTTTGTAATAAAGCTTGGTCCAAATTGGACAATGTTTTTACCATGACATATATGCGCCATGATGTGACACCATGCCACCTTTGATGAATTTCTGGTGAGTTTAAGATTTACAGGGATTTAAAAACCGAGATTCCAAATGTTTGAGGACGAGCCAGGATGCGGGTATAGTTGTAATTCATTCCCATTCCTGGCATGGGACGTAAACATGCACACAAGGACACATGTATAAATTTTCTAGCCATTTTGGGGAAATGGAGCATGTATTTGAAGTTCAGATTTGAATTGTGCACATTAAATGCCTAGGAAATTCAATTAGTGCATAAAAAGGCCAAACGAACCCTGGATAAGTTTAAATTTCAGCACGAATATCCTGCTGTTCCATGTTGCACGTAGAAGTAAATACAAGGCGAAAAGAGGTAGTGATTACATTTCGCCCACAAGGGGGACATGTTTCCCTATCGGAACCACGATGCTTCTTCGACAGAAGCTCCGGTTTGTAAGAGGCTTGTAATAAAACATGCACCATAATGGACAAAAAATATTCCTCGACATATAAGTGCCATGTCATGACACCATGCCAGGTTTCACGATTTTTGGCTTAGTTTTGGATTTACGGGGATTTAAAAACAGAGATTCTTCTCACGAAATGTTTTTAAATAGCACACGGTTCACTCACGAAAGCTGATATTCAATGAAAACTTCGTTGAAACCATATTTTAAAGTTTCATAAAAATCTGAAGAAAATGTGGGGTGTTAAGAAGGTGATGTTTATTGCAACAGAAAATTTCAAGTTGAAAAACATTACATGTGAGCTATGAAAAAGACAAATTCAGCCCTGAATAGTGACATTACTATTCGACACTATTCAATGCTGATTTTGTGTTTTTCATAGCTCACATCACGTAATTTGTTTCAACTTGAAATTTTGTGTGGAAATAAAACGTCATCCTCTTAAAATCCCGCATTAGTTTCTATTTTTTTTAAAAATTCAATACATCTTTTTCTCATGGTTTTCACCAGTTTCCACCGAATGTTGGTTTCTGTATGATATTCTTCCCCCTGCTGCACGTGCGATATGAGTCGTGCATTCTGATTGGCTAGAACCCAAACCCCACGGATCATACGTGTGCATCGTTGGATGCTCCCAGATCGAACGGCAACCCTGAGCCCCTTCAACAACACATGCAGTACATGGGTAAGCGTTGTCCGCATGCGTCGTGCTAGCTCACGCTTCCTTCTCTAATAGGTTTTCAAAACATGCTAACATTTATCGCCACTCCTCTCATCGGTTTCCCGCCTCTTCTCCCATCGTTTTCCTGCTACCAGTGTTAGTGCTCATTGAAGGCTAGCGGTGGCACACCGGCCATGTAAAATATCACACACAGTTTCTGAAAGCACAAATGTGTGTGATAGGAGGGAGTAGGTCCCACATAACCTATAGCTTTGACCCAACAACGAGAAGGGTTTGACCATGATGGTTTCCTATTGATACTAGTAAGGTACACATGCATTGAATGCATGAGATTTGGTAACCAAATTATGAATAAATACCGCACTATAACATGTAAGCTTTGAGTCATATATGCATGATGTAGATGTTCGCTTAATTCTTATAGTTCATCTCATCCAAGACCAATTAGTTTTATAAAAAAACTATTTTAAGATTCATGGAATTGTGCATTGTAAAGGTAAAAACAAAAAGTGACAATTCATTTAGAAAAAAAGTTTGGGAAATTAATATATGGAAGATTCTAGAGAAGAAAGGAGAAGTGCTTGTGTTTTGAGGTTTGTGCATTATGCTTAAGTTCAACCATGGAGTCTTCTAGATTGTACATGTGGCAGAATCTGGTGGAATGTAGATGATATCCAACGGCCAGTAGTGCTCGGATTTGCCATCTCTGTACCATCGGATTGGCTTCATCCAAAGACCAACCTTCAAAGTTATCCACACACTATATAGGTGTATAGATGTATAGATATATATAAACGTGTCCCATGCTAGACCAAATAAAGTTTGAGCGCATGCGTGGGACGACCACCCCCTCCCTGCCGCCACCTCGAAGTTGGGAAACCGACATCATACATATTGAACCAGGCTTGGAGTCAGGTACGGTGTTCGGTTCATAATGTAGTTGGTGGCCCATCGAAGTTGTGCATTTGGGATTTAAACACATCACACACCACCGTACCCATACATATTCTCGGGCCGCATGCAGTGTATACGGGGTCTTCTGATCGACCACGTCTCCCTTGTGCGGTTTTTTGTGATGACACGCATATCTGTGGACTCCCCGAGTGTATATATCATCCCTTTGACCGATAATGAGGGGTATGTGTCGGCCATGAATAGATTCCTCTTAGTTCGTGTTAGGGCCGGTCATCGTCACAGGTCGCTCAACCAAAGCTCGAGCTCATGTGTTGTCAGGATTCCCTCACACATGCTCGGATTGCTAGGTTCGACCTACATCAAACCCTACGTATCTCGTCCTTAAATACCTTGCCTTCATGATTGTTGTCTATATCGAGAGGTAGGCACCAAGGTAGTCAGAATCCTGATTCGACTGCTAGAATCCTACGACTTCATGACCCTACGGAAGCATGTCAATCCAAATCCCACTATGAATCCAGATCAGGTAGAATCCATGTTGAGTCGCGATTCAAATCATAGAATCTTGTACAAAACTGTACAATCCCGACTATGCTATGGACTACATCCGATTCTACTAACTAATTTAAGCCATTTGTTTAGTTGTAGAAAAATAATATGCCATCATCCAAACCCCTTTTCATATATCTCATGGACCTTTATTCCCCTCCCAAGTCCAAACTCTCGACCGTAGACACCTTTGATCCAGCTCTCAGAAACCATAGATCGGAATTGAGGATCAGGCTTATCGACATATGGAATTGGCGTGAAAAGGAGGATGCTTCAAGATTGATCAGAGAAGGAGATCAAGACCCTTCAAGGTTTAACAAGTGATCGACTATTCACACACTCTAAAAAGAACATTAGTAAATTTCATGCATTGAAGGTTTAGATGTTCTATATATTTCCCTCTCATATATGTTCCATACATGCGAGCTACATGGTAGGTTAGCCATAAAAAGAAGTGGAATACAACTAGAATTGATGTGTATGTTCTTCGCTCCATATTGAGTGTCAACACTCTATAGAACCCATATAAATTTCTTGTGTGCATACAAAATATCTTATTTGAGTAAATCTAGTAGAATCCTCGATTCGACGATTCGATCTTATGAATCGACTCTGTCTGAGGAAAACCAATCCGACTCTGAATCCCGACTCTGACTACCTTGGTAGGCACCACATCTAAATTCTACATTATTCTATATTGAAAACACACATCACCCCTTCCCAACGTACATCATTTTGGGCCACATGCAAGAGGTGTTGGTTTTGTGGTCCCTCTCATGCGATTTTTATGATGGTTCAATCTACTGGCCCAAGCGTTTTATTGACAACAACAACTATCGTTTGACAAAACGATATATTCATTGGTCCGTCTTATGGTAGGTCATGGCGACATGCATGCATGACCAAAGTATCGATCATTACGTGCATCCGCCCTGCTGACACTAAGTGGGAGGTGGTGGGTCAAGTATCCTAGCTAGGTACAACATTATGTCATTATATATATAGGATAGCACTATTCTAATCCCAGGATTAGAATAGTTATTTGGATCACAGCAACCCTATATAGGGACCGAAGATAGGTTCCCGAACTTCCGTGAACTGCCGGCCCGTCCCGACAGAATCCCACGTGGACCCCGGATCGAGCCGCCCCTCCCCAACCCCCCTCCTTGCCGCTCCTCCCCTCGATCCCCGACCTCCGCCATGATTCGCCGCTGAAAATCCGCCGGATCTAGCGCCTCCCCTCCTTCTACAGATCCTGGCCGACCAGATCGAGCTCCGCCCCCTCCATCTCCACCTGCTACCCGATCACCCGCGCGGGCGAGCGAGCGATGGCGGGCACCGACGTGATGGAGCCCGCGCTCGCCTGGAGGCGGTGAAGCCGCCGGACTTTCTGCCACTAACAGCCATGGACTTCCGAAAGCCTCCTCCTCGGTCCATCGTCACCGCCTGACAGCTTAGCAGTGCTCATGACGTCCAAGGCACAACCTACGGCGAACAAGGGGCCCAAGGAAGCATCTCGGCGGCACCTTCAAATCTAAGAATGGTATATGAGTTTCCTCCCTGATCTTGCGGACTCCTTCAATCTTCCCTTACCTGACCTTATTTCTTCATGCAGGTGAACTTCGCGCCCTATGAAAGACATGGATTGCCATGCAGTTCCTCTCCTAGCTCTCTGACAAATTGCTCACGAGGTGGCCTATCAGCTGCTGGAAAAAGGTTGGCGGAACTTCTAGCCAAGGTATGGTTGAACTTCTTCCTTCTATTTGTTATTTTCTTACAGCCATGTGAAGTTCAGGTAGTGTGTGAGCATCAGTCCAGGCTACAAAAATCTTTTTTACATCTGCCTGCTTACAGCCGTGTGAAGTTCAAGTAGTGTGTGAGCATCAGTCCAGGCTATAAATAGTAGAAAATCTGCTTGCTTTCACATGTAAAAATCCATGTGAAGTTCAATTATTAAGTGTATAAAGAGTTCAGGTTGGTATGTATCTGGTTCTATGGAAAAAAATAAATGGAAAAATAGAACATGCATGCGATCTCGCATGAAGGTCAGGTTGGTATGCACTAGTGGTCCAACCATTCAAACTCATGGACATTTAGGTTTTTTAATTGTAGATAGTATTTCCCCTTTGCAAAACAAGAAGTTCAGATTGTGGAGAGTGCTCAATTCATGTACATATAAGTAATCAAATAGTTTAGAATTAATAGAATGTGAGGTTCATTCTGTGAAGGGTGCTCAGTTGAGGTACAAAAGTATTGGCAGATGCTCATCTCAGTGCATAGTGTGATGCCTGTCCTAGGGGAAAAAATCTGTAGATGAACACCACTTTATATATGAGAAGTTCAGGCTGTGAATAATGCTAAGTTCAGTTACAAAGGTATAGGCAAATGTAACTTGTGTGCTAATAAACATTTTTTCTTTTATGTCAGCAAGATGAGAGACGCATGAAGAAGCTTAGAAGTTCCCAGAAGCAAGTACACAATCCCAAGCCTATACGTGTTGCACCACCCGCTCAATGGGTCACACCTCAAACGCTCCAACAACATTGCCAACCTACTACAAACCAAAATTGGATGACACCTGAAACACATGGAGACTTCCAAGATGCTGGGTCACTGCCCTATCCACACAACTTTGTGCCTCCACCTAATTGGGTGACGCCGGAAATCGACCGCGGATTCTTTGTATCCACCAGCAGACTCCCAAGCACGTCGATGGAGGAGGGGGTTAGCTCAAGTACTGCGTGTAACTCTGGAGGTTATCCTGGTGTGCCTCATAAATGCCAAAGTGAAGCAACTAAATTGGATCCTAGGACAAATCCAACAGGAACACAAACACGGAGGAGAGTGCTCCGCACACTACCACCATTGGATCCTGCTGCTGCTACTACAAGTCAGAATTGTACGGGACATAAGGTGCATGGATTGCTTCACAAACCAAAAGAGCAAACCAAGACAAGGATCACAATACCTCCACAACCACCTCAAGAATAAAGGACGCAAACAAGAGAGAAGCCATCCTCAGCCCTCCTTCCTCCTCGTGATCCACTCCTGCATCCTGTTATGATTACTCCGCCGTGCCCTCCCTAGAGGGACAACATCAGACTCCGGTGGAGGTGCGATCATACACGCACATAAGTGAAACAAATTTTTTTATATATGCATCTTGTATTATCTGCAAATTTTTGGCTCCCTCCAGGATAACAAGTTCGTAAACTGCATTTTAACGTGTCGTTTGGATTATTTTTTCTTTTTCTGCAGACGCCGAATATCCTGGATTATCTAATACCAAGACTAAACATGTTATTCCAAGATGTAGAGATAGCAAGGGAATTTTATAACAGATACACCAAACACGCTGGTTTTGGAATCAAGAAGAAAGGGGGGATGACAACCACAAGTATTTTGTTTGCGCATTCCAAGGGATACACACATCTTCTGTTTCAGAGGCTAACAGGAAGCGAAAAAAACACCGCAGAGGATAGGCTGCAATGCAGGAATGAGGGTCAAGGTGTAGGAGGATAACACAAGCGTGGCAGTGGACATTGAGTACAATCATAATCACCAACTCATGCAAACTGATGACATGCTGGTATTCCTGCACTCACACAAGAATTATCACCCCACTATTTTGGAGTACGTAAAGCTCCTGCAGTACCATGATGTCAAGCACACAACGATCATGTACATGCTATCTGAAAATGAAGATGGAAGCTACTTCCTAAGCATGACCGGACGAGACCTACTAAACCAGTAAGTATTCAAACATCCACATACTGCAATGTACATAGCATCCTAGGTCACAACCCTTTGCTAACAAAAATAACAAATGCATGTCTGCATGTAATTTGCAGGAAAGCCATGAATACAAGGAAAGATGATTTGGATGATGTGCTTAAACTTGTTTCATTCTTCAAAGACATGAAGGCAATTAATGATGAGTTTTTTTATGACATACAAGTAGACATGGACATGTCAATTAAAAACAATTTCTGGTCCATTGCAAGTTGCCGAGGAGCCTATCAAGACTTTGGCGATTGCCTAATGTTCGGCACAACTTACAAGACCAACAGATTTCATATGCCTCTAGGACTGTTTGTTGCAACAAACCATCACTTGCAGTCAATGATATTTGCTATTGCCCTGATCAGAGATGAAGATGCAAAATCATTCAAGTGGATGTTCGATACATTTGTACAGTGCATGAACAACAAGCAACCAACTTGCATTCTAACAGGTGAGTTCAAAAAAACCTCTACAAGTTTCATCATCTTTTCAGTCTATGGGTCTGTATTGGGTACATTGGTTTTATCTGAAAAATAATGTAAAGCAAGCAGTTCAACCGCTGTTAGCACAGAAGTCCAACTAACAGTACAAGAAAGCAAAATTATCTGTCACATGTTCAGAAAATAATTAGTTATGAATGTGAAGTTCAAATACATGAATCACAGAAGTTCAAGGACAAAGCTGTAAGAAAAATATATGTAACATGTTGAGAAAAAATATAGTTATTTATGTGAACTTCAAGCACTGGTACCACAAAAGTTCAAGAACACTGCTTTATGAAAATTTTGAGTGTGACACTACTAGGTAGTCATACTTCTACCTGTGAAGTTCAAGCACTAGTACCACAGAAGTTCAACAACACTTCTGTAAGAAAAATACATGTGACATTTTTAGATAGCCATACTACTACATGTGAAGTTCAAGTTCTTGTACAACATAAGTTCACCATCAGTGCAAAAAAGAAGCAAGTTTCATCTTTTTTAATTCATGCAGACCAGTGCCCATTGATGGCGAAAGCTATACCACAATCATTTCCAAACACCGTCCGCAAGCTATGCCGTTGGCATATCATGAAGAAGTAGAAGGAATACCTCGCGTTGCTGTACAAAAAGTATAAAACATTCAAAGAGGAGTTCACAGCTATATTAAACTGACTCCTGATGCCAACGGAGTTTGAAGCCACCTGGGCTGAACTCGTGCACACGTACAACCTGGAGAACGACCAGATGATGATGCAAGTGTGGAGTGATAGGAAAATGTGGATTTTAGCATATTACAAGAACATTTTATGTGCTAGAATGACTTCCACACAACGAAGCGAGAGCATGAACCACGTGCTCAAGAAATGGTTTGTCAAGGGGACCCAAAACCTACACAAGTTTGCTAGGCGGGTAAATGCTTGCATACAAACTCGGATGCAGAAGGAGAACGAGCAAACAAAGACCAGCATGGTATGAAGACACAAAAAACACCCCCATCATGTTCTGTTTTCCTTCAACATGTGCACTTTGAACTTAAAAAATGAAACCCATGACTCTGCTTTGACTAATATCTTACTTTTTGACATGTGCAGACCAATCCTGTGACAAAAACAACTTTCAGCTACGAGGAAGACATGTCTATCAAGTACACGAGAGTCGTGTACACCGAGATGAGGACCAGGATGAGAAAAGCCACGCTATTTCGCGCAAAGCGTACAGCAGAGCCCACTAAGTACCTTGTGTACTACAACAACAAGCCTGGCCATGATGATGAAGAAAGATTTTCCTGGTCAAAGCATGAATTCCAGGTTGTAGCTGACCCAGAGAATGAAATATACGAGTGTGAATGCAAGCTTTGGACACACAGAGGTGAGCGAAAAAAACTCATTAAATAGCTAAACTAGTAGTATCATATCAAAAAATATGAAACTCATTGCTGGCTCACAAACTATGGATTCTGTCTTCATCACAAAATGCAGGCCTCTTCTGCCTTCACATCATGAACATACTGGACTACCTGAAGCCTGACAAATTTCCACACAAGTATATCCTCAAACGATACACAAAGACTGCAAAATCACAACCAACCTTTGATACAAGGAACTACAACACAACTGCATCGGATGGCAGCTCAAGACTATCGAAGCAAGACATCTTGCTGCAGCTAAATTTGATGGTTAACAAGAAAGCGATGAGATGTGACCAGCAATATGACAGAGCCTACTATGTTCTCAAGAGGCTTGTAACACCCACAATGCGGTTATATCTCCCACGTGTTGGGGCACGACTTAGAGGAATGATGACCCACAAGTAAAGGGGATCTATCGTAGTCCTTTCGATAAGTAAGAGTGTCGAACCCAACGAGGATCAGAAGGAAATGATAAGCGGTTTTCAGCAAGGTATTCTCTGCAAGTACTGAAATAAGTGGTAACAGATAGTTTTGTGATAAGATAAATTGTAACGAGCAACAAGTAACAAAAGTAAATAAAGTGCAACAAGGTGGCCTAATCCTTTTTGTAGCAAAGGACAAGCCGGAACAAACTCTTATAATAGGAAAAGCGCTCCCGAGGACACATGGGAATATCGTCAAGCTAGTTTTCATCACGTTCATATGATTCGCGTTTGATACTTTGATAATTTGATATGTGGCTGGACCGGTGCTTGGGTGCTGTTCTTACTTGAACAAGCATCCCACTTATGATTAACCTCTATTGCAAGCATCCGCAACTACAACAAAAGTATTAAGGTAAACCTAACCATAACATGAAACATGTGGATCGAAATCAGCCCCTTACGAAGCAACTCATAAACTAGGGTTTAAGCTTTTGTCACTCTATAACCCCATCATCTACTTATTACTTCCCAATGCCTTCCTCTAGGCCCAAATAATGGTGAAGTGTTATGTAGTCGACGTTCACATAACACCACTAGAGGCTAGACAACATACATCTTATCAAAATATCAAACAAATACCAAATTCACATGACTACTAATAGCAAGACTTCTCCCTTGTCCTCAGGAACAAACGTAATTACTCACAAACCATATTCATGTTCATAATCACAGGGGTAATAATATGCATATAGGATCTGAACATATGATCTTCCACCAAATAAACCAACTAGCATCAACTACAAGGTGTAATCAACACTACTAGCAACCTACTAGCACCAATCCCGGACTTTGAGACAAGAATTGGATACAAGAGATGAACTAGGGTTTGGAGATGAGATGGTGCTGGTGAAGACGTTGGTGGAGATTGCCCTCTCCCGATGAGAGGAGCGTTGGTGATGACGATGGTGATGATTTCCCCCTCCCGGAGGGAAGTGTCCCCGGCAGAACAGCTCTGCCGGAGCCCTAGATTGGTTCCGCCAAGGTTCCGCCTCGTGGAGGTGGAGTCTCGTCCCGAAAGGATGCTTCTGTTTTTTTCTCATCGAAAGACTTCATATAGCAGAAGATGGACGTCGGAGAGCCACCAGGGGGGCCACGAGGTAGGGGGCGCGCCCTAGGGGTGGGGCGCCCCCACCCTCGTGAGCAGGGTGTGGTCCCACTGGCCTCCATCTTTGGCTAGGATTTTTCTTTATTTATTTTAAGATGTTCCGTGGAGTTTCAGGACTTTTGGAGTTGCGCAGAATAGGTCTCTAATATTTGCTCCTTTTCCAGCCCAGAATTCCAGCTGTCGGCATTCTCCCTCCTTCTGTAAACCTTGCAAAATAAGAGAGAATAGCCATAAGTATTGTGACATAAAGTGAAATAACAGTCCATAATGCAATAAATATCGATATAAAAGCATGATGCAAAATGGATGTATCAAGTCCCCCAAGCTTAGACCTCGCTTGTCCTCAAGCGAAAAGCCGATAACAATAAATATGTCCCCATGATTAGAGGTAGAGGCGTCGATAAAAATAAAATACGGACATGAAGGCATCATGATTATTCTCATAACAGCAACATATATAGATTTTGTCATATGATTACTTATGTTCAAGTGATGATCTATTCACAATGCAAAAGTATAAATCATAAACCTTATTGGGCTCCGACAAACTATAATCTCAGTCGTTGAAGCAATTGCAATTTATCGTAACATCGGAAAGAGTCTATGTCAGAGCTAAAAAGCAAGTCCACATACTCAATTATCATTTAGTCCTTCATAATTGCTAACAGTCACGCAATACTTGTGGTTATGAAGTTTTAATCGGACACAGAGAAAGATAGGGGCTTATAGTTTTGCCCCACAACCTTTTACCTCAAGGGTAATGTCAACAGTAATAATTCATGCTCCCCTACATCCAATTAGATATATATATATATATATATATCATGTTCTTTCCAACATGCTGAGCTTGCCAAAGGATAAAATGGAAAGGGAAATGTGAAGATCACCGTGACTCTTGCATAAGGTAGAAGATAATAACAAAAGATAGGCCCTTCGCAGAGGGAAGCAGAGGTTGCCATGCGCTTTTATGGTTGGATGCATAAAATCTCAATGCGAAAGAACATCACTTTATATTGCCCCTTGTGATATGAACCTTTATTATGCAGTCCGTCACTTTTATTACTTCCACATCACAAGATCGTATAAAGCTTATTTCTCCCACACCAATCAATCATACATATTTAGAGCAATTTTTATTGCTTTGCATCGATGACAACTTACTTGAAGGATCTTACTCAATCCATAGGTAGATATGGTGGACTCTCATGGCAAAACTGGTTTAAGGGTATTTGGAAGCACAAGTAGTATTTCTACTTGGTGCTGAGAATTTGGCTAGCATGAGGGGGGAAAGGCAAGCTCAACAAGTTAGAGGATCCATGACAACATACTTTATCTCAGATATAAGAAAGACATAACTCATTACGTTTTCTTCCTTGTCCAACATCAACTCTTTAGCATGTCATATTTTAATGAGTGCTCCCAATCATAAGAGATGTCAATGATAATATATCTATATGTGAAAACCTCTGTTTCCTTATTACTTCCTATTAATTGCAACAATGACCAAAGCTATGGCTGCCAACTCCCAACAACTTTTAATCATCATACTCTTTCTATGTGAAGTCATTACTCTCAATAAGATCAATATGAACTCTTTGTTTCTTTTTATTCTTTTTTCTCTTTTCTTTTATTCACCCAAGAGCATGGCAAAATAATCAAGCCCTTGACTCAACACTAATCTTTATTATATATAGCTCACAGACTCGATTACATAGAGAGATCAAAAAGCAAAACTCAAAACTAGATCATGCTATAAACTTTATTCTACTAGATCAAGATACTACTAATAGGATCGAACTAAGAAAAACGATAAAGATAGGAGATGTGATTGTGATACGATACCAGGGCACCTCCCCCATGCTTGGCAGTTGCCAAGGGGAGAGCCCATACCCATGTGATTATATCTCCTTTGTCGGTGAACAAGGTGGAGGTGTTGTAGATGATGCGGGCCTTGCGTCCATCTTCCAAGGCATAGGTTATCCATCATAGAAAGATGATCGAGTCTCTGGGATCCTCAAATCTGTAGCGAAACTCATCCTTTTGAATCTATATTCATACTCACAGTTTTGGTTTTGCAGGTCACAGATTTGGGCTTGGAGGTGCTCGATCTTCTCATGAAGCTTGAAGATAGTCTCCCCGATGTTGTGAGCATCCAACTTGTGGTTGCTAGTGAACCCCGTGATCATCATGTGGTTAGAGTTGAGTCCACGTTCCACCATCCCCTGGCACTTGAAAACTTGTTGCTCCACTGCTTCGAGCCTCGTCTCCATGCTTCCGGTCCCGTTTGGTCCCTCTTCATCGCGGATGTGCAGCAACCCATCACGCAACTCAATGGTTTGAGGGTGTCGCATCACCTCCGCAAGGTAAGGGTTGATGACCTTCTCGAAGAACTTGTCCTTAGAGGTGCTTGGGGCCGTCATGATAACCTAGATCTGTCAGAAAAACAGCTCGAAACAAGAACAGAGGAGAATTGCGTGATACGGGAGTCAAAACCTTCAGGAGGTCATATAATGAATTTTTACCGACCAAAATACGTAACGTGCAAGAAAACGGAGTCCAGAAGGCACACGAGGTGCTCAGAGGGGTAGGGCGCGCCCACCACCCTCGTGGGGCCCTCGTGTCCTTCCCGGACTGCTACTTATTTTTCTATTTTTCTAAATATTCCAAAACGGAGAAATATTGCCTTAAGAATTGTTTTGGAGTCGGTTTACTTACTGTACCACATACCTATTCCTTTTCGGAGTCTGAAATGTTCCGGAAAGTGTTCCTTATGTATTCCTCTGGGGTTACGGTTTCAATAATATTGGTTTCAACATTTATGGGATTACCTGAGATATAGTGTTTGATTCTTTGAACGTTTACCACCTTCGGATTTGTGCCCTCGAAGTTGTTGATTTTTATGGCACCGGAACGATAGACCTCCTCGATAACATAGGGGCCTTCCCATTTAGAGAGAAGTTTTCCTGCAAAAAATCTTAAACGAGACTTGTATAGCAATACATAATCACCTACATTAAACTCACGCTTTTGTATCCTTTTGTCATGCCATCTTTTAACTTTTTCTTTAAACAACTTGGCATTTTCATAAGCTTGGGTTCTCCATTCATCAAGTGAGCTAATATCAAATAACCTCTTCTCACCGGCAAGTTTAAAATCATAGTTGACCTCTTTAATAGCCCAATACGCCTTATGTTCTAGTTCGAGAGGTAAGTGACATGCTTTTCCATAAACCATTTTATATGGAGACATACCCACAGGATTTTTATATGCAGTTCTATAAGCCCATAATGCATCTTCAAGTTTCTTAGACCAATTCTTTCTAGACCTATTAACAGTCTTTTGCAAAATTAATTTGAGCTCTCTATTGCTCAACTCTACTTGACCACTAGACTGAGGGTGATAAGGAGATGCAATTCTATGATTAACATCATACTTAGCAAGCATTTTACGGAAAGCACCATGAATAAAGTGTGAACCACCATCAGTCATTAAATATCTAGGGACTCCAAACCTCGGGAAAATAACATCCTTAAGCATTTTAATAGAAGTGTTATGATCGGCACTACTAGTTGGAATAGCTTCTACCCACTTAGTAATGTAATCAACAGCCGCTAGAATATGTGTGTATCCATTAGAGGCAGGAAAAGGTCCCATATAATCAAAGCCCCAAACATCAAATAGTTCAATAACAAGAGAATAATTCATAGGCATTTCTTGACGTCTACTAATATTACCAATTCTTTGACATTCATCACAAGACAAGACAAACTTACGGGCATCCTTGTAGAGAGTAGGCCAATAAAAACCAGATTGCAATACGTCATGTGCAGTTCTATCTCCAGCGTGGTGTCCTCCATAAGCCTCAGAATGACACTTGCGTAGGATCTGTTCCTGTTCATGCTGAGGTACACAACGTCTAATAACACCATCTACTCCTTCTTTATAAAGATGTGGGTCATCCCAAAAGTAATGTCTCAAGTCATAGAAAAACTTTTTCTTTTGCTGGTATGTGAAGCTAGGTGGTATAAACTTAGCAACAATATAATTAGCATAATGAGCATACCATGGAGTATTATGAGAAGTACTTATAACATTTAATGGTTCATCAGGAAAGCTATCATTAATAGGTAGTGGGTCATCAAGAACATTCTCTAACCTAGACAAGTTGTCTGCAACGGGGTTCTCAGCTCCCTTTCTATCAACAATATGCAAATCAAATTCTTGTAGCAAGAGAACCCATCTAATAAGTCTAGGTTTAGCATCTTTCTTTTCCATAAGGTATTTAATAGCAGCATGATTAGTGTGAAAAGTTACTTTAGAATCAACAATATAAGGTCTGAACTTATCACAAGCAAATACAAACTGCTAAAAGCTCTTTTTCAGTAGTAGCATAATTTCTTTGAGCATTGTCTAGAGTCTTACTAGCATAATGAATAACATTTAATTTCTTATCAACTCTTTGCCCTAGAACAGCACCTACAGCATAATCACTAGCATCACACATAATTTCAAAGGGTAAATTCCAATCAGGTGGCTGAACAACAGGTGCAGAGACTAATGCTTTCTTAAGTATTTCAAATGCTTCTACACAATCATCATCAAAGACAAATGGTATATATTTTTGCAATAAATTAGTCAGAGGCCGAGAAATTTTTGAGAAGTCCTTAATGAACCTCCTGTAAAATCTTGCGTGACCAAGGAAACTTCTTATACCTTTGATGTCCTTGGGACATGGCATCTTTTCAATAGCATCAACCTTGGCTTTATCAAGTTCAATACCTCTTTCACAAACTTTATGCCCCAAGACAATACCTTCATTAACCATAAAGTGGCACTTTTCCCAATACAAGACAAGATTAGTTTCTTCACATCTCTGCAAAACTCAATGAAGATTGCTCAAGCCATCATCAAAAGAGGAACCATAGACGGAAAAATCATCCATGAAAACCTCACAAATCTTTTCACAAAAGTCAGAGAATATAGACATCATGCATCTTTGAAAGGTAGCAGGTGCCTTACATAAACCAAAAGGCATACGTCTATAAGCAAAAGTACCAAAAGGGCATGTAAAAGTAGTCTTTGATTGATCTCTAGCCGACACAGGTATTTGAGAGAATCCAGAATAACCATCTAGAAAGCAATAGTGTGTATGTTTGCATAATATTTCTAGCATTTGATCAATAAAAGGTAAGGGGTAATGATCTTTCTTAGTAGCTTTATTTAATTTGCGGAAATCAATTACCATCCTATAACCTACAATAATTCTTTGTGGAATCAATTCATCTTTATCATTAGGAACAACAGTAATACCTCCCTTCTTAGGGACACAATGGACAGGACTTACCCACTGACTATCAGCAACGAGATAAATTATACCTGCCTCCAGAAGCTTGAGTATTTATTTTATTACCACTTCTTTCATTTTAGGATTCAGACGTCGTTGAGGATCACGAACTAGTTTGGCATCTGCTTCCAAATTTATTTTATGTTGACATAGAGTGGGACTAATGCCCTTAAGATCATCAAGAGTATATCCAATAGCAGCATGATGCTTCCTCAGAGTTTTCAATAATCTTTCTTCTTCAGGCTCTGAAAGGTTAGCACTAATAATAACAGGATATATCTTCTTTTCATCAAGATAAGCATATTTAAGATTATCAGGCAATAGTTTAAGCTCAAACACGGGATCACCCTTGGGTGGAGGAGGATCCCCTAAAATTTCAACAGGCAAATTGTGTTACAGAATAGGTTCCTGTTTAAAGAATACTTCATCTATTTCCCTTCTTTCATTCATGAACATATCATTTTCATGCTCTAGCAAATAGTGTTCTAAAGGATCACTAGGAGGTACGACAATAGAAGCAAGACCAATAATTTCATCCTTACTAGGTAATTCTTCCTCACGATTTTGTTTACTAAATTTAGAGAAATTAAACTCATGAACCATATCATCCAAGCCAATAGTAACAACATTCTTTTCGCAAATCCTAGCATTAACAGTGTTCAAGAAGGGTCTACCAAATATAATGGGACAAAAGCTATCTTGCAGAGTAGTAAGAACAAGAAAATCAGCAGGATATTTAGTTTTCCCACACAAGACTTGAACATCTCAAACAATTCCAATTGGTGAAATAGTATCTCTATTGGCAAGTTTAATTGTGACATCAATACCTTCTAACTCAGCAGGTGCAATTTCATTCTTAATTTCTTCGTATAAAGTATGCGGTATAACGCTAGCACTCACACCCATATCACATAAGCCATGATAACAATGATCTCCTATTTTAACAGAAATAACAGGCACACCTACCACCGGTCTATGTTTATCTTTAGCACAAGGTTTAGCAATTCTAGCAGTTTCACCTTCGAACTGAATAACATGCCCATCAATATTATCAGACAAGAGATCTTTAACAATAGCAATATTAGGTTCTACTTTAACTTGCTCAGGAGGTGTATAAGTTCTAATATTGCTTTTACGAACAACAGTTGAAGCTTTAGCATGATCCTTTATTCTAACAGGGAAAGGTGGTTTCTCAACATAAGAAGTAGGAACAATAGGATCATTATAAGTGACAGTCTTTTCTTCAACTTTAATAGGTGCAGCTACTTTTACTTCTATGGGAGGATGATATTTAAGCTACTTCTCCTTAGGGAGATCAACATAAGTAGCAAAAGATTCACAGAAAGAAGCTACTATCTCAGAGTCAAGTCCATATTTAGTGCTAAACTTACGGAAAATAATGGTACCCATAAAAGATTTAACACAATCAAACTTAGGTGTTATACCCGACTCTTTACCTTCGTTGAGGTCCCAATCTTCCGAGTTGCGTTTAATTCTATCCAGTAAATTCCATCTAAATTCAATAGTCTTCATCATAAAAGAGCCGGCACAAGATGTATCGATATTGTTTGATTATTATGAGAAAGCCGGGCATAAAAACTTTGCATAATTATTTCTCTCGAGAGCTCATGACTGGGGCATTAATATAACATTGATTTAAGCCTCCCCCAAGCTTGAGCGATGCTTTCTCCTTCGCAAGGCCAGAAATTATATATATAATTGTGATCACGATGAACAAGATGCATAGGGTAATACTTTTGATGAAATTCCAACTTCAATCTTTCATAGTCCCATGATCTCATATCATCACATAGCCTATACCATATCAATGTGTCTCCCTTCGAAGATAAAGGGAAGACCTTCTTCTTAGCAACATCATCGGGTATACCTGCAAGCTTAAATAATCCACAAACTTCATCCACATATATTAAGTGCTCATCAGGATGCTTTGTTCCATCTCCTGTAAAAGGGTTAGCTAGCAGTTTTTCCATCATACCCGAAGGAAATTCAAAAGGAGTTTCATTTTCAATAGGTTCAGTAGGTTGAGGAGCAACTCTTTGCTCTACTGGATGGGGTGAAGATACCCCCAACAAGCACCTCAGAGAATTACTTTCCATAGTAGCATGTGACAGTAAATTTCATCACACTATATAATTTTTCCTTACCAAATTCCACCTACCAAAGGCGCTACACTCCCCGGCAACGCCACCAGAAAAGAGTCTTGATGACCCACAAGTATAGGGGATCTATAGTAGTCCTTTCGATAAGTAAGAGTGTCGAACCCAACGAGGAGCTGAAGGAAATGATAAGCGGTTTTCAGCAAGGTATTCTCTGCAAGTACTGAAATATGTGGTAACAGATAGTTTTGTGATAAGATAAATTGTAACGAGCAACAAGTAACAAAAGTAAATAAAGTGCAGCAAGGTGGCCTAATCCTTTTTGTAGCAAAGGACAAGCCGGAACAAACTCTTATAATAGGAAAAGCGCTCCCGAGGACACATGGGAATATCGTCAAGCTAGTTTTCATCACGTTCATATGATTCGCGTTCGATACTTGGTTAATTTGATATGTGGGTGGACCGGTGCTTGGGTGCTGTTCTTACTTGAACAAGCATCCCACTTATGATTAACCTCTATTGCAAGCATCTGCAACTACAACAAAAGTATTAAGGTAAACCTAACCATAGCATGAAACATGGGGATCCAAATCAGCCCCTTACGAAGCAACGCATAAACTAGGGTTTAAGCTTTTGTCACTCTAGCAACCCATCATCTACTTATTACTTCCCAATGCCTTCCTCTAGGCCCAAATAATGGTGAAGTGTTATGTAGTCGACGTTCACATAACACCACTAGAGGCTAGACAACATACATCTTATCAAAATATCAAACAAATACCAAATTCACATGACTACTAATAGCAAGACTTCTCCCTTGTCCTCAGGAACAAACGTAATTACTCACAAACCATATTCATGTTCATAATCAAAGGGGTAATAATATGCATATAGGATCTGAACATATGATCTTCCACCAAATAAACCAACTAGTGTCAACTACAAGGAGAAAGCAACACTACTAGCAACCTACTAGCACAAATCCCGGACTTTGAGACAAGAATTGGATACAAGAAATGAACTAGGGTTTGGAGATGAGATGGTGCTGGTGAAGATTTTGATGGAGATTGCCTTCTCCCGATGAGAGGAGCGTTGGTGATGACGATGGTGATGATTTCCCCCTCCCAGAGGGAAGTGTCCCCGGCAGAACAGCTCTGCCGGAGCCCTAGATTGGTTCCGCCAAGGTTCCGCCTCGTGGCAGCGGAGTTTCGTCCCAAAAGGTTGCTTCTGATTTTTTTCTCATTGAAAGACTTCATATAGTAGAAGATGGACGTCAGAGAGCCACCAGGGGGCCCACGAGGTAGGGGGTGCGCCCTAGGGGGGCCCCCCACCCTCGTGAGTAGGGTGTGGGCCCCCTGGCCTTCATCTTTGGCGAGGCTTTTTCTTTATTTATTTTAAGATGTTCCGTGGAGTTTTAGGACTTTTGGAGTTGCGTAGAATAGGTCTCTAATATTTTCTCCTTTTCCAGCCTAGAATTCCAGCTGCCGTTATTCTCCCTCCTTATGTAATCCTAGTCAAATAAGAGAGAATAGCCATAAGTATTGTGACATAAAGTGAAATAACAGTCCATAATGCAATAAATATCGATATAAAAGCATGATGCAAAATGGACGTATCAAGGCATAGCCGCATGGTAGGCCTGTCACAAGAGGGGTAATCTTTACACATCCCATGTACTGAATAAGAAAGGGATAAAGGGTCGTCTTACAATCGCCACTTCACACAATACATAAATATATCATACATCATCCAGAATACAATCAAGGTCCGACTACGAAACCAAAATAAAGAAAGACCACCCCAAATGCTAGATCCGTGATCGTACCAACTGGGCTCCACTACTGATCAAAAGGAAACGAAACAAAACAACGACCAAGATCTTCATCGAGCTCCCACTTGAGCTCGGTTGCGTCATCTGCACTGGTATCATCGGCACCTGCAACTGTTTGGAAGTGTCTGTGAGTCACGAGGTCTCAACAATCTCTCACCTGCGAGATCAAGACTATTTAAGCTTATGGGTAGGAAAGCGTAGTGAGGTGGAGCTGCAGCAAGCACTAGCATATATGGTGGCTAACATACGCAAAAGAGAGCGAGAAGAGAAGCAACACATGGTCGAGAAGCTAAAAGTGATCAAGAAGTGATCCTGAAACTACTTACGTTCAAGCATAACACAAGAACCGTGTTCACTTCCCAGACTCCGCTGAGAAGAGACCATCACGGCTACACACGCGGTTGATCATTTTAATTAAGTTAAGTGTCAAGTTCTCTACAACCGAATATTAACAAATTCCCATCTGCCCATAACCGCGGGCACGGCTTCCGAAAGTTCAAAACCCTGCAGGGGTGTCCCAACTTAGCCCATCACAAGCTCTCACGGTCAACAAAGGATATTCCTTCTCCTGGGAAGACCTGATCAGACTCAGAATCTCAGTTACAAGACATTTCGACAATGGTAAAACAAGACCAGCAACGCCGCCCGATGTGCCGACATCCTGATAGGAGCTGCACATATCTCGTTCTCAGGGCGACATCCTGATAGTTCAGACCAACACTTAGAGAAGCACTGGCCCGGGGGGGTTAAAATAAAGATGACCCTTGAGTCTGCAGAACCCAAGGGAAGGTGATAGGTTGTTAGGCAAATGTAAAACCAAGGTTGGGCCTTACTGGAGGAGTTTTATTCAAAGCAAACTGTCAAGGGGTTCCCATAACACCCAACCGCGTAAGGGACGCAAAATCAATGAACATAACACCGGTATGACGGAAACTAGGGCGGCAAGAGTGGAACAAAACATCAGGCATAAGGCCGAGCCTTCCACCCTTTACCAAGTATATAGGTGCATTAAAGTAAATAAGATATAATAATGATATCCTAACAATTTCCATGTTCCAAACATGGAACAAACTTCATCTTCACCTGCAACTAGCAACGCTATAAGAGGGGCTAAGCAAAGTGGTAACAAAACCAAACAACGGCTTGCTAGGAAAGGTGGGTTAGAGGTTTGACATGGCAATATGGGAGGCATGATATAGCAAGTGGTAGGTATCACAGCATAGCAAAAGAGCGAACAACTAGCAAGCAAAGATAGAAGTGATTTCGAGGGTATGGTCATCTTGCCTGAGATCCCGCAAGGAAGAAGAACGAGTCCATGAAGAAGGAAAACTGACGTAGTTGAACGAATCCTCACAACTCCGAAACGGAACTGAAGCTTACGAGAGAAGCAACCCGGAAAGAAACAAGCAACATAGTAAACAACCATCACATAAACATGGCATGATGCACAACCAAGGATGATGCATGTCCGGTTAATGAGGCATGGCATGGCAAAATGCACAAACAATCCTACAAATTAAATGGAGCTCAATATGCAACGAGTTGCATATTGATGAAACACCACAACAATTATTTAGTTATCTCTTGTTTAAGTAATCAACAAAATTAAATGTTGGTTAGCATGGCAAAGGGTGAAGCATGATAAAAGTACTTACCTAGGCATGTTTAAATGATACCGGAACAACAAACAACATGTCCGGAAAAACCTCATATGCAAATTATGGATTTGGTATTGTTCTGTCCTAAAACATATTTTATAGTTGTTAAACATGCAAAGTAAGTACACCAAGTTAAACTAGGCATTTTTCACCCCATTTACATATAAAGTTTGTTAAGTTTGGAGCTACGGTTAATTAGTTATGGATTAAATCATTTTAATATGGCAATTAAGAAAATAAATGCAAACAACAGTTTAATCATTTTTAACATGGATGAAAGTTGCAAAATATGAAACTAGACAAAATTCTAGTCATTTTTCATATATAGTTTATTTAATTCCGATGCATGGTTTGTGAGATATGATATGCATGAATTCTCACGATAATATCTAAATTCGTTCCACGGAAAAAAACATGAATCGGGCCGCATCTGAGATCTGGCCCACCAGGAGGAAAACAAAAGGGGTGCTGGGGTGTGGCCTCACCCATGGGCCAGCCCAGTTTGGTCGAGAGGCTGGCCAGGCGCTGGGCCTGCAGCGTTGTGGCCCAGTTCGACGGATCTGGAGGTCGACGGGCGTGATGCTGGGCCACTCCAGATCGAGGCGAGGCGCTGGCAGATCGAGCAGTTGGACACGGTCAACGCACGCGGCTGGACCGAGCGAGCTCCTCTTGCTCGATCTGGACAACGGGGAGGTACTGAAGCGGGCACCGTCATCTGCTCGTCAGAAGCAGATCAGCAGCGGCGCAGGACGGGAAGGTAGCAGCAGGGTCCGGCGAGGCAAGGGACTCTGTTGGGACAGCAGGGATGGAGCGGACGTAGGTGGGTCAACGCAGATGGGACGAGCGGGCGCTGCTCTTGTCGGCACGCCATGACTCCTGTCTTGCAAAGGTTCAGAGAGAGGGAGAGAAACACGTGAGGGGAAGAAAACAGAGGGAGGAAGGAGAAATAAGGGGAGGCGGCGAGGGCCCTGGCATGATTGCAGCAGCGCTGCTCCAGCGAAGCCGTCGACGGGTGATGGTGCTCTGGGCTGAGGCGAGCGAGATGCTGCTCGTAACTGAAAGAGCAGAGGCAGCAGCAAGGTTCAAACACCGGCGGCTGGGCGCGATGGGCTTCGGCGATGTGGGCGCAAGGAACGGAGTGTGGTGCAGTGAGGTGAAGTCTATAGGCAGCGAACAGCGGCGAGGATCCACGTGATTTGACAAGGGGAGCCGGTTCTTGACGGCGGAAGTCGAACAGGACGACAACGGCTTCGGTCGCCGGCGGCAATGGCATCAGGGCGAGCTCCCTTCGTTTCCTGGCAGAGAAGAAAATAAACGAGGAAGCGAGAGAGATTAGAGAAGGAAGGAGAAAGGCAGGCAGCGAAAAGGTCTCCCAGGGACTCATCTCCGACAAGGCGACGAGGTGAGTTGGCACTCAGGCACCTGCCCACTGGATCGAGGGCTCGAGGAGCTGCTCTCCTTTGGTGCTGGACACGCACGGGAGCCGGGAGGGGAGGCGGCTGCGAGCAGAGGTTGGTGAGGAGCAGGGGCGCGCGAGGAGCTCCTGCTGGGCTTGGCTGTCGGCGGGTATGAGGCCTCGGGCACAAGGAGATCCACGAGCGGTGCTGGTTGGCCTGGTGCTGACTACAATGGAGGATTTGGATCGGGGCAAGGTGGAGGCTGCCGATTGGGGTGGTGCTGAAAACAAGGGAGAGTGGCGGCGGCCGAAAGGGAATGATGGGACAAGCCGCCTAAAATCTAGGGTTAGGCTGTTTATATAGGTAGGTTGGTTAGGTTAGGGGCTACTCGGCCCCTCTGATCAGAATCGGACGATCACGAATAAATAGCTAAGAGAGTCCAATTAAGAAAACGAAGATGTTTTGTAGATGTTTGGGGATGATCCAGACCCAACGGTGACGACTGCCCGGGTCTGGTCCGGGACAGTTTCGGACGCGCGAGAGGGGTCTATGCACTGCGCAAAGAGGGGTAGGCTGGGCCTAGGTGGACTGTTTAGAAGGCCTTGGGCTGAGAGGAGAGAAGAGAAGTGTAGCCCGGCACGGTTTACGGAGACCGAAAACGTCCGACGTGTGATCGGCTATACTGCCGCTATAGTTATCCGTTGGGGCGTCAAACGAACTCCGAATGCGATCAAACTTGGCAGGCGGTCTACTGACAACATAACAACACCGCACGCCAACTTTCATCCCATTCCGAGAACATTTTGCGACCACTTATAAAATAATATTTCGGACATACCGCGGGCGCGTGCAAGTGTGTTTCAGCTCAGAACGGATAACGGAAAGAGCTGGGGGAACCCGGACGGATGTAAGTTTTGAAAACATGATGATGCAATGCACATGATGACATGGCAAGATGCAACACGCAAGCGAAAGACCAGACAACAATAGCGTATAACTGGAAGACACCTGGCGCAACGGTCTCGGGGCGTCACAAGGCTCGTGGAAGAGCTTGATGCAATACGTTCAGCAAATCAAGCGGATGTTGATGAAATGATGCCTGAATAGGATGCTGAAATTGAATATGACCTTCATTATTATGAAGCTGAAATGCTAAACGCCGCTGCTCAAGCCGACTAATGAAAGCAGGGTGTAGACCAATCAATGGAGCAGCGACAGCAAGAGACGATGAAACTACCACTGTACTCTGAAACAAAGGGTAGGAAGAAAAATTCTGTAGCAAAGAAAAGTGACAAGAGAGCTCAAAAAAGGCACCACCTGCAGGAAGAATCGTCGTGCTCGATGAGAACAGAGTGCCACTTGGACACAGGCAATGTAGTGTGTGCAAAAATGTTGCAGGACACAACAAGCTCACCTGTCCAACACTCTTGGAAAGAAATGATGCCGAGGAGGTCAAGCAACCCAAAGTTCAAAAACAGCAGCCCAAAGTTATAGAACAAAAGAAGGGACCACATCCATAGAAAGCAAGCAGCAGACTTTGTAGCATATGCAAGGAGTATGAACCACATAATGCAAGAACATGCCCAAAGTGCGCAGATGCTGAAAAGACAAGCAAAAATCCAGAGAAGAAACAGAAAGCAAAACCTAGAGCCAGCAAAAAGAAAGTGGTGGAAGATGAAGAGGAAGACGAACATGAAGACACCATCGAAGAACAGGAAGACGGAGAGGAAGAGGAATGCGAGGAGGAAGAGGAAGAGGATGATGAAGAGGTAGAAGACGATGAATAGGAAGAGAAAGAGGAAGATGAAGAGGAAGAGGTACATGTCAAGAAAAAACCACCACAACCAAAGCCTAGGAGGAGCGCAAGGCTGGTGAACAGTTAGACTAGGTCAATTAAACAAAGCAAACTTATGTCATGTCAATGTGCAGAATATTATTCCACTTTTGAAAACAGTATTTTCGGAGAAGCTTACTTGAACTTTTATTGTTGAAGTCAAAAAAGAAAGTATACAGTAGAAGTTCAAGTAAGCTTACTGCAGAAGTACTAGTATAGTATAAGAGGAGGTGCTGGTGATGTATTGCAAAAAAGAGCAAGCAGTAATAAAATGAAAAATATACACTTTGAAGTTCAAGTAATATTACTATATAAGTCCTACTATATTATCGCAGGAAGTGATGTGCTGGAGATGTATTGCATGAAATAGCAAGTAGTAATAAAAATGAAAAATATACATTTTGAAGTTCAAGTAATATTACTGCAGAAGTCCTGGTACATTATGGCGGGATGTGCTGGTGTTCTACTCCATAAAAGAGCAACCAGTAAATAATTATACAATCTGAACTTCAGTCAGCTTACGGAAGAAGTTTCGGTATATAAAATCGATGTAGGAAAAAATATGCTTTAAAAAATAAAGTTTTGCCGTATGAACTAAGGTTAGCAAGCCTAAGACAAAGTTTTGCCGTATGAACTAAGGTTAGCAAGCCTAAGACAACACGCTCAGATATGAACCTTTGTTTGGATAGGTGCAGAAGTTCATGTACAATGCCGACAAAAACATAAAGAAAAGATAAGGAGTGTATGATAATATTTTTGCACAAAGTTATAGTTGAAATCCGTTCGCAGTTGAAAAATCACAAAAAACAAATATAGATTCTATGCAAAAGGCTACCTATTGGTTGGGTTGAAAAATAACAATACATTACACAACACAGAAAATCCTATCCATCTGAAACCAGCAGCCCATCCAGATCTCAAGAAGAAGTTCAAATCAAAGATCATATGTTGGCGCCCAAAATTAAACAACACAAAAAAACGAGCAGTTCAACCATAGCCTAGGGAGAAGTTCAAGTGGATCTGTTGGGGAAAAACATAAAACACATGGATACTGAAACCGATGCAGTATATTGAAATTCACAAGCCAAATCGTTCTTCACACCAAATACATTTTCATCAAATATCATAAGTAATAGTGCTCCAACTATAGATACACAAATTACTAAACAATTCTTACAACCAAATCTTTACAAAATCGTTCCAATCATTATCAAACATAAATCTTTACGAGATCAAATCTACACCGAAACTAATGCTTCGAATTCATGGGCCCAAGGACTGGATCTCTTTAGGAAGCTCTGCACGCACGACTTCATTCTTCTCACTAAAGATTAGAGTGTGCATGAACTCGGCCTTCCAGTCATTTGCAGCAGCCTGCCAACAGGAAATGAAATGATGGTTTAGTAAAGGATAACTAAAACCAGAACAGGAGCGTCTCAGGAAAAATAGACAATAAAAATGAAAGGATGATCAGACAAGAACAAGGACAAAACATACCTCCACATCACCAAAATCATCAAAAAGCTCATCGCCATCATATGTAGACCAGAACTTCACCGCAAAGAACAACAATCATTATTCACTTGATTTGGAACATCGATAAAAGTAGGCCTCTTTGCAATAGTCACCCAGTTAGGCTGCTTGCTCACTTTGTACACAACCTTGTCGTACACCTCCTCGAGCAACCCAACAATTCTCTTGATCTACAGGAAATGCCAAAATAAGATGAAGTCTAAAACATGTTAACCAAAATAGTTAAGTTCATGTACATAAAAAGCGACACTTGCATAAGATCCAGCTAAACAAATAGCAGAAGTTCAACTGTCAAATGATAGTCAGTTCAAGCAGTATTACCACAACAGAGACAGAAACATATTTATTCAACAGAAGGCATAATAGACTTCGTGTCAAACAAGAGAATATGAAAAGGAGGTTCAGGCTAAGAAACACTCACGATATTTTGGCAGTCCCTGTGGAAACTCGTTCGTGACATTCCCTTATTGTAAGGAAGTGAAACAAGGATGTCAATGCTCCCACGATATCTATTCAGCATGTACACACTGTAGTGCGCCATTGTGTCAATTGGCTTGAATAGGATCCCAAAAACCTGCCAAGAGTGAAAGAAACAGTGAACACAAACTATAAAGCATAGCTATTGAACAGCCGGGATGAACACAAACTTCTCAAAAAACTCAGCAAAAGGATGTAAAATAAAATTTTAAAAAGCAAGAGTTATGATAAACTAACCAACTTTGCGTTAAAAAGGTCTTCTTCCTTCCGGATAAACATTCGGAGGAGACCAGCATATTTTTTTGCATCAAACTTTGGAACTGTTGCAGCGAAGAAATCATACTCCAGGCAATACTGTCCATTCACATAAACACAATTAAAAGATCTCCCAAATGCCACTACAACAAAACTAGAGCAAAAAAAGGGAGAAGGGGTGCAAAGAACTAAAAGCTATATGAAGTAGGGACTAAGTACAAACCTGTCACACTAGTGAATATCTCAGAGGTCTCCGGCTTATCCTTCCACAAATTTATGAGATAATCCATTATGTCTCCTTCCATCTGCTGCCCTTCACCAAAAAGAGTGTAAAGGACGCGTCCTATGAGGTCAATCACATTCCCAGGGATGGTAAACATGCAGTAGCTTGTGCTGCAGATTTAAAAGTATGGGAAAAATATTATAAGTTTAGATACAATAACAAACAGAAGTTCAGATAGTATAACTCAAAGGCAAAGGAGAAATGAATAGAAGTTCAGATACTATAACAACAGAAGTTCAGACATTATAACTAAAAGGCAAAGGTGAAATGAACAGAAGTCCACATACTACAACAACAGAAAGTACACACACAAAGTAGCCTCTCTGGCAGCAACAAAGTTAAGAAGAAGAAAACTCACTCAGAATACTTCTCCAGACCTTCTTCACTAAGCACATACTGTCTCAACTTCCGGGCCTCGAATATATAAGGGTAACTGTATTTCTTTAGGGAGCGATAGTAGAACGCCACTTCAAAGGCAATCTTGATGCTCTTTTGGAGGAAGTTATGTTGCTAGACTCAACCGCCGGTTTCCTCCAGGTGATGACAGCATTCTTCCCACCTCTCCCAGCAACAATACCAGCAGCAGATTTACCATTCTTCGGGTAAGCAATCTTCTCAAAATCATCATCAGACAAAATCACTTCTGCTTCGGCTGCTTCGACTGCATCAACCTTCCTCAAGCAAGGGGTTGTTGGACCACCGCAAATACCAACAGCCTGCTTCCCCAACTTTGAAGGAATAAGGGTTCGAGGTCTATCATCTTCTCTCGGAGTTGTACTCATCGATTCCTCCCTAGGCTGGTATTCCTGTGACCCGAGGAATCAGTAGTGGTAATTGGTCAAGTCCAACGGCTTCTCTACAAAAGAAAAGCAAGAGAAAAAAGATGATTAAATATAATTGAAGTTCAGGCACAACACAATGTGCAGCCCAACTAATATAGATGACATGGTTACTACTCAAGTTGATCTAAAATTTTTTGTTGCATTTAAAAACTAAATGAAGTTTAGGCACAACCAAAGGCACAGTTCAAGATAAAACTGATGAACTGGAAAACATTCAACTACAGCTAACAAAAGCATAGAAAGGCATCATCTCTGAAGTTCTAGTAGAAGAAATGCTCGTGTCCAAGTAAGCAATGAAAGGAAAAAAATACTGAAACAAAACACACAAGAAAAATAAAAAAGATAAAAATGAAGTTCATGTACAAGAAATGCTCCTCTCCATCTGAAACCAGCAGCCCAGCCAGATCTCAAGCAGAAGTTCAAGTTCAAGAAAGAATGAAGTTCATGTAGAATAAAGATACAGTAGAGGTAAGCAGTCCAAGTTCAAAGACTTACATGTGTAGTAGCCAAACAAAGCTTGGTAGTCTGTCTCAAACAGGTTGGAAGAAGCGATTGAGTACAACCACGTCTTCTTGATATCCGTGATATTTTCGTGGGAATAATTTGAGAGAACCCCATCATGATATGAATTAAAATTCGTAAGCATGAATAATCCGCAGTCGATACTGCCATCAAACACAAAAAAATAATAGTGTTACAACCAAAAAGAAAGCCAACGAATAAAAGATGTCGCAACTTAAGTACAACTATAGTTAAACGGATGTTATAAAAAGAAAAGTGGAACTCATAGTTGTTAGTCTGCTGGGGGACATCAATCCAATCCAAAGGGAAATTATCGATAGAAATAGGACTGAAGGGTGTCTCCCTATCGTTGCTGGCATCGTTCCAAAGCTTCTTCATGTTATCAGTCATTCACCGAAACAGTCGTACCGCATAGTCATTGTCTGGTCCACAGTAGGAGTCGAGATGCTTGAACCTTGAATTCTTTAGGTCAAGAAATATCGAAACCCAATGACCAACACCACCCATGCAAGCAGGCATTTCAGGTGGTTCAAAAGTGGGGAAAACAAGCTTTAGCAACATAAACACACGAATCATTAAAACGTGAGAATTAATATCAAATGGTACAAAGAAAAATAAAAGAATATTAACATAGTGGATCGCAGTGCAAAGCTAATATAGAGGCAAAGAACAAAGATATTGCGTACACAATCATGTGCATCCATGCTATCTGGACCAGTCACCAAGAAGTACTTTCTCGCACGGGAATCCAATTGACCTCTGAAAATCATGTCCTAAAATAATGCAGACAAAACCAACATATGAAAATAAAAAATGAGACAAACAAGTTTTAACTAAAATGATAAGGAACAATACAGAAAAGAAAGCACTATATGGTTGACTTACACAAACCCAATATGGCAGGATGAGTTTATCCGATACCTGGTACTTCGCACGTAGACAGTAGAGTGCAACCTCAGCCACATTAGGTCGAAGCATTCCACGAAGAGCAAAAGATATTGCGACATCCTCAACAGAAGCTTCACACTCCTTTTTTTGGAACATAATCATTGGTCTAAAACAAAGCAATAGAAAGTAAAAGAAGTTCAGCATCAGGAACTCAGGAAGTTCAGCTACATCACATCAGGCGGTTCAAAAGGCCAAAAGTTCAACACTAGAGAAGTAAAAATTAGAAGTTCAACAACATAGAGTAAAGAAGTTCAGGTATGAAACCACATGCAGTTCACAGGGGGTAGATGGATGTAAAATATTGACCACGTGCACTCACCTCTTGGAACGATCATTCTTAAGCCTAGTTACGCTGAAATAAAAGTCATTAACCTTTTTTCAGACGACATCAAGGTCATTATCTTCTCAGCAAAAGAAATAGAAATTAAGAGCAACATTCAAGCACATAGATTCACGATAGTTCAATCAATAGCAACATTCAAGCACAACATTCAAACACAAGCACATCTCAGCTGCTACACCAGAAAACATCACAACACATGCATTACAAACCTTCCCCCACATAGAAAACATGTTAACTTAACTTCATTTACAACCCACAAGACAAAGCATTAAACCAGAAGTTCAAATTGCACCACATAGGCAGTTCATAGGGATATCATGGACAAAAATAGACAACAAAAGGGACGGGGATGGGGAAAGAAGAGAGAAGCATGCTCCTCTCTTTATGGATTCTTTCCTAGACCAGTGGCAGGACTGGAATGATTAACCTCCTCTCCATAGCTACCGCTTTCAGTATCTTCATCATCATCTCCAGTAGACATTGCAACATCGTCGGGAAGGACAGTAGCAGCAGCTAGAGTAGCTGGAGAATCTGAAACAACAAAAACCATTGGCTCTCCTGCACTAGGAAGAGCTGGAGAACCAGCATCAACATCAACTGATGGCTCAGCTGCAGGAGACTTCTCCGGGCCTGCAGCAGCACTACCACTAGTCTCAACAGCAGCCTCAATGGTATCTTTCTCCAAACTAATAACTCCAGCTGTCTTGCCATGCTCAGCATCATTAACCTCAGCTGTCTTGCCCTGCTCAGCATTAGAAACCTCAGCGCCAATGGACGACTGAGGTTCAGTCGGGTGCACCCCGTCGGAGCAGCCGGTGCCTGACACGAACTTGTCTGCAACCTTCTCTGGAGGAACACTAGCATCATCATTCTACGACAAGAACATAAAGTCATTACAAAGGGCCACGTAGTGATAAAATGCACAAACAAGTAAAATAGAAAAATGAGGCAAATGGACAAGCAAAATGGTACCTTATTTTCACTACCATGAACCTCATCAACTAATACATCACTAGCGAGAGCAGGTTCATGCATAGGGGCAGCTTCATGCACAGGAGCAGCTTCATGCACAGGCAAAACATCCTCCTCAACCCTAGCACCATCATCAATAGCCTACAAAAAATCATGTAGATAACAAATACCTAATCAGCAAAAGTTCACATTACATAATCAGAGAAGGTCAGCTATGACAACTGACACATAATGGAAGTCCAAGTACAGTAAACATAGTAGGTCAGATATCAAACTACTCCAAATACCAAAAGGGTCAGTCATCTAAGTCATAGAAGTTCAGGTGTTGTAGCACGTGAAGTTTAGGTTCTATAAACAGAGAAGGTCACCTAGGAAACACTAGTACTAAAAAGAAAAAGTTCATGACACATGAAATCAATAAGGGTCGCCTATGACTACAAACAGTAATAATTGAAAGATAACAATGGACATTAGTGCAAAGAAATATCAAAAGCCAACATAAACAAACCTTTTCGGTATGCTCCGCATGGCCTCCTGCACGACCGAAACAAACAGAATCCTGTCTCTGAATCTGTCTCACAACAACACTTGCCTCATCTTTAAAAGGCTTGCAGCGAGCATCCTGCATTTCCTTGAACAACACAAAGCTAGCCCGCAAGTGGGAAGTGCTCTGATGAAGCTCTTCAAGAAATTTAGCTTCAATTGACATTACCTCCTTCGAAGACTCAGCATTAAATCCGTGTCCGGGAGGAAGAATCCCATCAACGTGACTAAGGCGCTCAACAGTTGAAGGAACACGGGCCAACTCCCCACAACCAGTTTCAAGAGGACCGTCAATCCTAACCAGGGAAACATTGGCAGCTTCAAACAAACTCTCGGAAGACACGCCACCTGCAGCACTCACACGGGGCAGAAGAACCTCCTGGATCTACAGGGGCGACACAACTATTAACATCTCGGGAGAATTCAAATCTCGGAGAAGTTCCACTACATACAAAAACAAAAGTCAACGCGTCAGAAAACAAATGAAGGAACATAGGAACAAAAATATAGAAGACAATACCAGAAGTTCAAGTTAAACAACACAGGAAAGAATGATGCATATAAACACTCACAGGCAGTCTCCCAAACACCAAGTTGGTTGGGTCATCATCACCCTTCTTGACCAAGTCAGTCCCAGCAAGCTCAAGAAGCTTGACCTGATCCATGAAATTGATGTGAGGGGTCCTCAAGTCAATATTAGGCGTCTTGCCAATGATCAGGCATTCCAGATACATAAGAAGCGGTGCGATGGCACATCCTATGACAACTTTTCCTCTGCTAGTACCTTGCTGATACCTAACAACAGCACTTCAAATATCATCAACAACCAACTAGCAGTAGTCCATATCTGCCATATCCTCAAACACAAGATTCTTAGCCATTGTTGCTTCCCTGGACACTCGTGTAGACGTTCCAAGGATAACCACCTTCATGAAAACAATCACGTAAAACACCTGCAGAGCAAGATCATCCTTCGTCTCATCCTTCACAAGTTTCGCGAGGATATTCCGCAGATCCTTTGTCTTGATGTCGTCACTCCTAGTGTACCCAGGCTTGCCCTTCAACCTCATAACAGTATCATCAAACCCATCATTCGAGGGACTAGGAGGGGTACGATTACCTTGAGGGAATCCAAACAAATGGTGAATAGCATCACTTGTAATACGCAGAACCTAGTTCGCCTCACCCATGTCCAGAATCATGGTTGTAGGGTCAATCCTCGTGTAGATGTTGCCCATCAAAGGACAAGAAATGTTGGAATCAACCTTGAAGTCAAACACACAACCAAAACCAGCCTTGATAACCCTCGTCTTGTGCCTAATT